>NW_007726401.1:719382-725429 GCF_000696425.1 Galeopterus variegatus | reverse complement strand
TCTAGGAAGCTAATTCTCATATGTGGCTAAATATTATTTTAGAAGTCAATACTAGTAATTTCCTGACATCCTTCTTTTCATTAAAATATGAGGGTACTTCAAAAAGTTCATGGAAGATTCATGTGGTCTTTTGATTCTATTTTCCCACAAACTTTTTAAAGTACCCTTGTAGTAATCTAAATTCTATGGGATGCACACCTATTTTCATTTTAAATGCAAAAACAAAATGTGGCCTATGAAATCTAGTATTTTTCCTGCACTGGGTTTCACCCAAAAGAAACAGGGAGACATTGTTCTCAGCTGAGATCTACAAGTGTCTCAGGGATGACGTTTGGTACCTGAACTGAGTTTATTAGAAAAATTATTAATATAGAAGTCTATTATTAATGATACCAATAATGTAATTTATTGAGTTCTACTACAGGCCAGGTAATGTACTAAGCACTTTATATTAATTATCACATTTCTTCTACCCCAAAACTCTGTGAGATAAATATGTCAATTTCATGTTACAGAGGGAATGAAGCTTAGAGAGGTTAAGCAACTTGCCCAACACCACACAGCGAGTAAGCATCAGAGCCAGGGTGGTTTATGTCCAATACCCATGCACTCACTGAATAGCCACTAAAACAAGGATAGTGCAGACAGATTCACCTAATTTACCAAAAGGCAATTCCATGTTTCTCTATACATAAGACACCTTTGAATCGCAGGAATTCTCATTTTCATTCTCCTGAAGACACAAACAGATCAACTCAGATAGGGAAGGAGAGTTCCTTTGCTTTTTTTGTTACTTATAACTTCAGATGTAGCTGAAACTCTAGCTGTGCTTTCACTACTACCTCTTATCAGCTAATAATACATCAGACATGCTGAATTCTAAGAAAACTAATTATAAACTCACTTTGGGAAGCTCTCCCTCTCAATGCCATGTTTTTTTTTTTTTTTGGTGGCTGGCCAGCATGGAAATCCCAACCCTTGACCTGGTGTTATCGGCACCATGCTCAATGCCATATCTTGAATTTAAAAAACAAATATCACTTAACATACTTACATAAAATACACCAAAATATATTCTTAGGGACCCATACCTTGCTTGCTGTTATGGTTGCTGAATGCCCTCCCTTTGAAATCAAAGTAGAAACATTCTCCTTATAAGTTCTGGGGAAATATCAGAGCCTAACAACACTGTTCCTGAATTTAGCATCACACTAGGTTAAGAAAAAATTTCAGAAGGCCAGTATCCATCTGTTGTATCAGACTCCAAGATGACTCCTGATGATCCCAGCCTGCTGTTATTTCACACCCTGGTGTCGTCCTTCTCACACTGTACCAAAGGGGGGGGGGGGGGGGGGGGGGGGGGGGGGGTGTCTGTGTAACAAATAGCATAAGGCAGAAATAATGGTATGTCACTTCTGAAATTAGGTCATAAAAGACTGCAGCTTTCATCTTGGGCGCTCTCTCTCTTCAGATCACTCGCTCAAGGGGAAGCCAACTACCGTGTCTTGAGGACACAGATACCCCTGTGGAAAGGCCCACATGAAAAGGAACCGAGACTCTCAGTCCAATATAGCCTTATGAGGAAATGAGATCTGCCAACGGCCATGTGAGTGATTTTGGAAGCAGATCTTCAGCCCCAGTCAAGGCTTGAAAGAACTGTGGCCCCTGCCAACAGTGTGACTGCAACCTCATGAGACACTCTGAACCAAAACCATCCAGCTAAGTCACTCTCAAATTCTTAACCCCTGGATCTGTAAGACAATAAATGTTTGTTGTTTAGAGTTACTAAATTTTAGGGCAATTCTTTCTGCAGCAATATATAATACAGAATCTTTATGAATTCTTTTTTGAAAATAATTCCCTTCTTCCTAGTCCTAAATAGTAGCTTCTAGTTTCAACAAGACAGATCTCTTTGAATTCCCACAATTGAGAGAAAAAAAGCACAGCTAACACTATGACCTGAGAGCTTGCTAATTCTTTCATATCCCTAACCACAAAAGACTGTAAACTTAGAATTGAAAAAGAGTTTATACCTGTCTGAATTCAATAAGGAGGTACAGAATTAGTTTATCACTTATAATCAAAAGTTGGTATTAATGAGTTATCACCTGAGTTTGTTTCTCCCCCATTTTAGATCTTATTAATCAAGTTGTTTAATAAGAAATGTCTATTAACATTTAATTAATATATATTTTAAAATAAACAAGTAAGATAAAGTTTATGGCTTACATCACAATTCTAAAAACTAAGGGGTTTTAATTTTAATTTCTACACTAAATAACAATGCATTTAAGAAAAACTTTAAATTGTTTTAGAATTCAGAAAAACAGAAAAAATAAATGTCACTCCTAGACCCACTGCCCAAAATCTTTTTTGGTTTTACTATTTTTTTCCTAATCTTTTTCCTGGTAGAGGTGGTACATTTACAACCATATGCAATCAGATTTCCAAATCTGGTAGTAAACATGACTGAGGGAGAGGTTATTTGGAGAAATATCTCATATCGATTCCAAAATTATTCCTGTAAGTTAGGAGAATGTATAATGAAGGAGTCTGTTTTTCAGTTTCATTCAGATGGTGCCATGAGAGAAGGCAGCAAAATCTAGAGTTTTACAGGTTCATTAATGTGACTGGTACAATAAGGTATACTTTGCAGAAATAATGATCTTCCTGAAGACTCTGCTACTGACCTGGGGCTATGCCTCAGAGAAGTCCACCCATCCTTTAAAGACTTACTTTTTCTTAGAATTAATAGTGATTCATCTTCAGGTAAATTAAATGTCTTTTAAGAGTAAATTTTTAAAGAGCGTATATTCTGAGACCTGCATATCTGAGAATGTCTATCTGCTGCCTTTCCACATGAAATATATCTTTACTGTATATAAAAATGAAGGGTGGAGAGCAACATTTTTCCCCTCAAAACTCTATAGGCAAATGTAACCCCTCACATTTAGGGGAATGAATGCCAATTATATTTACATTCCTTTTAAGATTTTCCTTTACACCTGCTCCACCCCCACCATCAATGCAGAATGTAAAAATATTGCCAGGATATGACTAACTAAAGGTCTCTTTTCATTAGTTTTCCCTTTTAATCGTTAGCCTTAATTTTTTCAACTCAGAAACACTTTTTATCTTAAGCTGTATCTTTTAAGTTATTCTTTCCCAATGCTTTGATTTCTTCCTTGAGAATATTTACACACTCACAGACTGGGCCTCTATTTGCTGTCTGCCAGATATGATTTGCTCTCTCATTTTTTATTTCCTCTCTCTGCATTTCGGGCAGGTTTCCAAGGTTTTCTACATCATCAACTCAATTTTCTGCAGAGTAAACTGTCCTTCATATTAATATTGTAATTATATTTTAAATTTCCCTATCATTTTTCTTCACAAACTATTGGGTTTTCAAATAGCTATCTTTCTCTCCTATGACTTACTGCTCCTATTTCAAAATAATTATATCTTCTTGTATCCTGATGAAGATTTTCTAAAATGTTCTTCTGGTTCCCTCTGGCAATCATCTTCAAAGACTTGCTCTTCCTCTGAACTTTCAGAATAATGTTCCCATTCCCTTATTCTGCAGAATTTGTTCAAAGGCCTCTTGTTGGTATTTCCCAATAAAGAGGGTGCATAGATTACCCTTGGTCCCATACTCTACTCCCTGGATATGGTAGCGTGCTCTTCTCAGACCTACAACTGAGAAGAAGCAGAGCCCCTTGCCTAATTTCCAGTGCTACTAGTAGGCTTTTATCTACACAACTATGCTGGACTGCATAAAAGGTCTAACCCTCACTGCCTGATTCTAACCCCATCCTAGGAGTTTGCAAATGAAGGTATATAAAACACTACAATCTCCAGAATGTACTATGAAGAGGGCCTTCTGCTTCTCTGCCCGTGCCAAGAGTAAACTTTATTCTTGGAACTTGTTAAGAAAAGTGAACAGATATGATGTTGATGGGGGGGAGAGTGTAGAGGGAGGGAAGAAAAGGAGGAATTGGTAAAGGGACACAAAAATCAACTACATTATATACTGATAAATTAAAATTAAAAAAAAAAAACAACTGCTGGGGCTTCAAAACAAACAAACAAACAAACAAACAAAAAACCTCTTTATTCTTGGAGATTATACTTCCCAGGAACAACTGCTGGGGCTTCAAAACAAACAAACAAACAAACAAACAAACAAACAAACAAAAAACCTCTTTATTCTTGGAGATTATACTTCCCAGGACTCAATCCTGTGACTGCCTTCTATCCACAAACACAAATACACACATAGAAAATACTAAGCTTCTCTATCCAAGTGTATTCTGGGAGTTATAGCCTCTAAATAGAAACTGCCCAATTTTCTGACTGAAACAGACCTTGCATCCTGAACCAAGGGCTGACAGTAGAGAAAAGATGCAGGGTCTGCTATTTACCTTCAGGGCAGGCTCAGCACTGCCACCATGGAATGCCAATTTGTATTCCCCAGCGCAGTTCTATCAGCCTTGTAGTTTGAGGAAATCTTGGCAATAAGCCAGCTGAAAGTCCTAGTTTCTGGTGATGTGAGTTGGCAATGTTTTATGTTTTTCTAAGTATTGAGTAGGCAGTTGAGACTCAGATGCCTTTTAAAACAAGAAGTTACAACGGAGGGAGGTAGGCTGTGACTCAAAAGAATCATAGAATCTCAGAGTTTCAAGGGATATTAGAAGTCTTTCAGTTCAACTTTCTCAACTCTAAAGTAACTCAATAAGCAGTCATCAGGCCCTTGCTTAAATCCCTCCAGTAATCTAGAACTTACTACTTGGCAAAACAATTCACTTCATTTTTAGAGAGTTCTAATTTTTAGAATGTTATGTTTTAACACTGAGGCAACATTTAACTCTTCATACTTTCTTTTTTTTCCTTTTTGTCTTTTTTCGTGACCGGCAACGGATCGCAACCCTCAGTGTCGCGCCTGTACCGGACCGGGACCGGCTACGGGATCACAACCCTTGGTGTTGCACCCGCACCTCGCTCAGCCAGTGAGCGGCCGGTCTGTATGTGGGATCCGAACCCTCGGCGGGAGCGCTGCCACACTCCCAAGCGGCGCACTGTAGCAGTGCGCCACTGGGCCGGCCCTAACTCTTCATACTTTCTATCCCTGAGTCCTGGAGTTCCTTCCTCTGGAGCCACACAGAATAATCCTGACATTTCTTTCAAGAGGTAGATTCTTTCAAGAGATAGTCCTTCAAATACAATAGTATCATATTCACCTCCAAAGTTGTCGTTTTCAGTTGTTCCTAAGGACATACTAGCAGAACATTAAATAAATCTATATAAGCACACTATGCTAGCTATGCAATATTCTCAAATGCAAGACTACCAACTACAACAATGGTAAATTTGCTTTTGGTCAGTATCCCTATTTGCAGAATAGAAAACAGTATATCCCCAACCTACCACATATATTCTTTTCCACAGCTCCAGTAACCCCTGATTAATGACCTCCACTTGCAAAGGAGGCTACTTACCTTAACCATGAAATAATGAATGCTATTGATCCAACAAGCTACTGCTATAGAGTGTTATTGATCACCTAATCTTTGGTTAAAATGGTCCTCATTTAGCAATTTCACTGTCACAAACACCTGGAGCAAAGCACACTCATAATTAAAGAGTTTGGGGGAGTTAAAGTGAGAGGTGATGGACAGAGATCTCAGCTTTCTCCCATTTATTCTTGCTTCTGAGCTATTGTTTGTGTCAGAAGTGATATTGATTTTCTATAAAAATAAGAAAACAAGAGGCACCAAGGGGCCGCAGAAGGTCAGCTTGGGCTGAAGAAGGAGGGGGGAGGTTTAGCACTCTATCTCTGTCACTTGCCTTCCAAGAGAAGGGAATATTTTCTTTCCTGTGAGATCGGCCTCTAATACATCATCTTAGGAAGGCTCCTGAATGTGACTTCGGGCCATCACCCAACCACTTCACTTATGAAAGAAAAAGAAGCTGAACTATATTCAAGGGGAACAAACAAATAATGTGTTAGTGAAGAACAGAGCAAAACTAGGCTATGGTCACCGAATTAA
>NW_007726401.1:714964-719372 GCF_000696425.1 Galeopterus variegatus | reverse complement strand
CCGAGGGTTCGGATCCCACATACAGACCGGCCGCTCACTGGCTGAGCGAGGTGCGGGTGCAACACCAAGGGTTGTGATCCCGTTGCCGGTCCCGGTCCGGTACGGGCGCAACACCGAGGGTTGCGATCCCGTTACCAGTCAGTAAAAAAAGACAAAAAGGAAAGGGCCGGCCCGGTGGCACACTGCTACAGTGCGCCACTTGGGAAGCGTGGCGGCGCTCCCTCCGAGGGTTCGGATCCCACATACAGACCGGTTCCCGCTCACTGGCTGAGCGAGGTGCGGGTGCAGCGCCGGGTGTTGCGATCCCGTTGCCGGGCCCCGGCCGGTACGGGCGCGACACTGAGGGTTGCGATCCATTGCCGGACACGAAAAAAGACAAAAAAAAAAAAAAAAAAAAAAAAAAAAAAAAAAAAACCCAAACACTTCTGTTTGTAATTACAGTTGATTCAGGACAAGTCAAGGAGAATTTAGGATGCCTACATAATTAGAAAATCTTGAAGAATAATTTTTCTCATTCCAGGTATGCTATTACTCCACCCATTATTCCTTCATAGCTACAAGGAGTTTGGCATTACTGAAAGAACTCTGAAGTCACAGACCAGGGATTGAAGTCCCAAATGGGGAACAAGTTCTCAATTTGAAAAGAGTAAGAATTTAATAAGAACTCCTCTCTACCTCAATTTATTCAGACTGTTAGATAATTAGAATATATATGATCACAGCCTGATTATAATGTGCAATAGATGTATCTGGGGTAAGAAGGAGCAGGAAGACTGAAGCACCTCACCGCTAGATTATAGGCTCTGCATTTAGAGCCATACTTGAGCGATTTTAGAGGAGAGAGTGTTAATAGTCTCTCTCACACACAATCATGTCATAGTTTAACAAGAAATGCTGGGAAAGAAGCATACACAAGCTATCATCCCAAAAAGCTATTTTTTAAATCACTATTCTTAACAGTAAGAAAATTATTGTTTACTATGTGTGCTCAATATTAAAACAAACTTGAATGACTCAATAGAGGGTTTCAATGTTTTGAAAGGCTTCAAGTTGACGAAGCATTTCTCATTTGATTAAAAATAGCATGATGAGGAAAAAATACCTTTATAATCCAAAAGCATATAAATTGGGTAAAAAGGCCTTGGCTTTGAAAGGCTTCAAGTTGACGAAGCATTTCTCATTTGATTAAAAATAACATGATGAGGAAAAAATACCTTTATAATCCAAAAGCATATAAATTGGGTAAAAAGGCCTTGGAAAGAACTAGACTTTAGAGGAAAATTAGGAAAGGCAAATTATGAGTCTACCTCAATATAACTGAGCAGACTGGCAAATACAAAGTTAGTAAGAAAAAGTTGAAAAGCTAGATTAAAAACCATCCCTGAGAAGATACAGGCATACAGACCTAAACAGTTTCTCCCATTACTGACACAGTCTCACCTCAGAGTTCCTAAGATTTATGTCTTTGCTTTTAAGACAAACTTCAGAAGAAGCAAAGTCCTAAGAAAGGTCATATGTTCTACAGTTGTAAAAGTTAAGTTGAGACAGAAAAGGGTCATGGAAAAGACAAGCTCAAATGGCAGCAAAACATGGTGGTTAAGAATGAGCTTTGGAATCAGGTTTGATTCCCAGTTTTGGCACTGAGTGACCTTAGGCAAATTAACTAAACTCTATTAACCTTACTTTCCTCTTCTATAAAATACCAATAGTGGTAACTACCACACAGTGGAATCATGAACATTAAATAAGAATATATATTAAGTATAGTACAGTGCCTGGCAGTCAGTGCTTAATAAATGCTAATTAATATTAACAATAATAGAATACAATGGTTCTCAACCGGGAGTACTCAGTTCACTAGGGAGCACCAGTGGCAGCATTTGGCTTGATACAGTGAAAAGGAGTGGGAACAATGTAGAGATGATAAACATCCTGCAATGCATCACCAAGAATTTGTCCCATCCACAACACCAATGGCATCCTCATTAAGAAACAGATACCACAGATTAAGTATCGAGCTGGGGGGTATCAATGTTCCTAGGACTATCTGCGATGTAAAAAATAAAAAGTTACTGAAAACTACACTGATAATACACATGCACTCATTACAGACAAATTTTTCTGGCTTGATCATATTTAGTAAAAGACTAATGGGACTCAGTACTGTTATTTTCAAAGCCCACCATGTGTTCAGACAACTTGAATGTCAGCCATAAAAAATAAAGTCAGTATAGTCAAATTGTAACAGAATTATATCCCAAAAGTATCTAAAGCTATGATTCTTAATGGGGAAAGACAGCTTACAGGAACATTTACAAACTCCATATACCTGGCACCTGCATTTTCTCACACACACATATACAGCAGGCCCTCCGTAAGGGTGGAAGATTAGTTCCAGGACCCCCTGCAGATACCAAAATCTGTGGAGGCTCAAGTTCCTTATATAAAAATGGCATAGTACAGATACAGAAAGCCAACTGTACTCATATACACCAGCCTCTGCTGAGAACCTGGTTCTAAAGAACAGTATCTATGTATGAACTACATGGCAGAAACAACTGCAAATTGCTTTTTAAAATAAAATTCTTGGTTATGCATTTGATGTACAAATTTTAAACAACTTTTAGAAACAAATGTGCTTCTATTACATATAGCCTTTCTGACATAGGGAAATAGATTCATGAATGGTACTTTTTTTTTTTCCTTTTTGTCTTTTTTACTGACCGGTAACGGGATCGCAATCCTCGGTGTCGCGCCCGTACCGGGGACCGGCAACGGGATCGCAACCCTCGGTGTTGTGCCCGCACCACGCTCAGCCAGTGAGCGGGAACCGGTCTCCACATGGGATCCGAACCCTCGGCGGGAGCGCCGCCGCACTCCCAAGCAGCGCACTCTCCAGTGCGCCGCCGGGCCAGCCCCATGAATGGTACTTTTAAAAGTTAGAGATAAACTACTAATTGAGTAAAGGAAGGCTACAAAGTCAAGACTAGTGTGGCTGGTTTGAAAGAAAGTATAACTCATCAAGACTGTGGATTTTGCACTTTGGGTAAAATTAACCAGGAAAATCTTTGACTTAGGAAGGGAGATCTCACCATTCTGACATGTTCTCATCAGAGCCCTGTTTTTGTTCATCTGCTTCACACTCCATCCTTTCTTTCCTCCCCGATTTGCTTAGGAAAGTCCTATTTTCTGCTGATTCACACAACCCATGGCCTGATGAGGTCCAGGGAGTATTCTCCTTCCAGCGGGACAGACGTTGCTTCTTAGCAGACTTGAACCTGCAGCCTCTCTCATAGCTCCAATCTGACACCTTCAGCTTCTGCTGAAGGCTGGCAGCCACCTCTGATGTCACTCGCTTTACCTTCCGCCGGCGCCTGAGTGGTCGACAAGGTGCATTTTCAGTAAAGGAGTCAGATTCATGCCAAGAATGTTGCTTACTCTTAACAATGGCATTGAGAGCTGGGTGCCGTTTGGCTACCATTGTGTCATCTGAGTCACTAAAATTGGTGACTGGGGCCACTTCTCGACAGTCCTTAATGGCCTCATCCAGACTTGACTCAGAGGCCTCGCTGTAGCAGCAGGTATGCTCTGCCAGGTGAGTAAAGTCTGAACGACGCTTCCGGCCTCGGCGTTTCCGAAGCTGCCGCCTCTGCTGCCGAGGGCTCAGGGCCATCTCCTCCCACAGCTCACCAAGCTTATTCTGCTCAGATGTCTGCTCCAAGGCTGAGGCTAAGTCATGTACCAGCTCATCCATGAGGCCACATCTGCCAAAAGGAAGTTTGAAAAAAAAAAAAGAAAGCCTGAATAGGATCTGTTGTTTCAGAATAATTTTATAAAACTGTTCATGGCAATCCAGAGTCCTGCCTGTCTATAGAAAATAAAGTCACCTTTCATCTGGCTCTGTTCCTACCATTTATGCCCCATTAAGCCACTAAAAATAGGTATTTGGCACTTGTTAAATACCTGAAGTCAACATTTCTTAAGTACAAAAACTCAAACATTCTCCAGATGACAACTGGGATATTAGCAAAATCAAGCAAACTCAGGGAAATAAATCTTTCTCCCTTTTCCCCAGTTAAATTTGTCACTGAATTACCTAACGATGAGATCCAAAAAGATTAGAGAATGTCTCATCAGCAGAAAAATACACAACCTTAAAACCACAGAAGAGTCGAAGAAACACAGGTTCATCATCATGGTGCTGAAGATGAATAAAGGACTGTTCAGTGGTCTGGGGTCACTACTGACAATGCACATGGCAGGGAACAGAAAGACAACTTAATGACATACGTTAAAAAAGACTGTTGGGCCGGCCCGGTGGCGCACTGGATAGTGCGCCGCTTGGGAAGCGCGGCTGGCGCTCCCGTCCGAGGGTTCGGGTCCCCCATACAGACCCGCCCCAGCCCAC
>NW_007726401.1:708654-714007 GCF_000696425.1 Galeopterus variegatus | reverse complement strand
GGTTTTAGTACCGTGTGGAGGATAAGGAAAAAAGGAAAAAAAAAAAAAAAAAAAAAAAGACTGTTTGCTGTTTTAGTAATCAAGAATTTGTAGTGACTCAGGTTTGTACTCAGAATGGAAAAATGGAAAAAAGACTAAGTTTGCACCCATTCTGGTACCAAGTACCACCTGGAAGCTACTAGGTATAGAACCTTATAAAGTACGCCAAATATTTTTAAATAGCAATTTTTAAGCTCCTCTCCTATCCTTTAGAAAATGATCACCCTAATTATATGCTTTAGTGCCACACAACCACAGAAAAATAGGATATATCAAAGGCTGAAATAACAGGGATAGGGTGGAGTCTCAAAGATTTCTAGATAACTGCTTTCCAAAATTTCCTATTTCCCAACTGATTCTCGTCAAATCACACTTCAGGGGTCACTTCAGAGGCAAAACCTCCAAGGGATGAGAGTAGTAGCAGCGATTTTCAAAATTCCCTTTTAAAGGGAAATTTGCAATATAATTTATACAACACAATACATATTAAATTAGCACTTCTTCCCTAGCCCTTGTTAAGCCCAAAGTATTTCAAGACCATAATTAGAGCTTAAAACTGTGTGGCGCCACTCTTAGGCCATATTTCCTTTTATGCAGTTTTCATTTTGCAAAGGAATTTCTAAAACCTATTTTCATGCTGTCCCTACGCCAACAAATTCAAAGGCAGGAAAACAGTCTTCTGGCTTATTTGCCACATCTGTGGGAGCAATCAGGACACCTACTTCCCAAACTACCACCCAAGTAAAACTTCTCAAAGTGTCAAAAGGCACATACATAAAAACACCAAGTCCCTTTAAGCAGTAAAAGTGGTTTAAAACGCCATCAGTGGGGTTTGGTAAACAACTGTCCCTAAGACCAAAATAGATAAACAAGTGGGAACAGCATGTCTAAATCTACTTCCCTAATAAAGTACTGCTTTAAAAACTCGGGCAGAACTGCACAAATTTTAATGTAGAACGAAGTCATCAAACAATCTGTAGTCAAACGCCTGCGCAGAATTCTTTTCTGCCTCAAAGCCTGCAATTCGAACAGTAGGTGACAGAAGAACCCTGGGACTCCCACACCTCCAGTCTCGGCTGTGCTGTCCGAGAGGACCCCGGGTCCAGGCACGCACCCGGGGAGAGGTAAGGCTGTCTGAGTCACGCACAGGAAGGAACGTGAAGCTGGTGGACAGTAAAGGAGAAGAGAGGCAGGCGCAGGGTCGGAGGCTGGGGGGACGGGGTAGGGGGTTGGGGAGGCAGGAGGCACCTTCTCATTTGGGCTCCCCAGGGGCAGGGGTTCAGCCCTTTTAGGGAAGAAACTGCCAAAAAGCCAGTCCTGACGACTGAGCTCCCTCCGTAATCAGGGTCACGACAAGGCCACATCTGTGAGAAAAACGGTGTTTCGAAGGATTCTCCATCATGCCCCCGCCCGTCCCCGAGGGTTAGGTCGACCACGGCTTTGGACACTAGGCCCTCCCGCTGTCGCAAGCCCAAGAGAAACAGAAAGAAGAGAGAAGAGAGGACTATCGCCCCCGGGACGGCCCGACCCTCACCCCCAGGGATGTGAGCGATAGGCCCCGAAAAGCAAGGCCTCGCCACCCTCGCCCCTCCCGCCGGCCGCCGCGGCTCCATGGCGCCCTCAGCAGCTCAGCCATGGTCCGGAGCCCCGATCCCCTCTGGCGCTGGCCCGTGGACCCCAACCTTGTCAACCCACTCCTCCCCTCACCAGCTGCCGCAGCCACCTCCGACGCCCGCCGCTTTTTGGGCCGAGTCCCCCCGCCGGGGCTTCCCTCTCTGACCTCATTTCCGGTCTGGGCCGGAGGGGTGGGACGGTAGTGGAGTGGGAAGGGCTGACCGCGATAGAGGGCCCGCCCCGCCCCAGCGCTTCCGCCCCCGCGGCCCCGCCCACGTCCGCCCACGGTGAGCGGAGCCACGGGGAAACCCGAGGTGGGGCCAGAGGCAAGGAGGGGGCTACTGCCAGGACTGAGGTGATCGTGAGGGAAGACACTCGAATGCTCATCTTTTTTCGGGGCGTTAGGCTGAGTGTGTGAAGTTGAGAAGAAATGGATCTCATTCTTCACTATGAGAGTTAGCACAACCTTTGGGAGCGGCTGATTTTACAGAGTTACTCAGAACATTAAAAAAACACATGCCTTGAGCAATAAAACAAAGTAGTATTGAATTATAACTCAAAGTATAAAAGAAATATCATAAGCCCATACTGATGTAATTCAGTGATTAAGTTAATAAATGGTGAAGAAGAGACAAATCTACAGAAGAATCCCAAATAATTTATGTAGATACTCCACTGTGGAGCCTAACGCCCAACTCCTTAAGTGTGGGCTGAGTGTAGTGACTTCCTTCCAAAGAATACAGTATGGAAAGGGGGAAAAATTAGTAACTTTCAGTGAAGACACCTGACAAACACTACCACAGCTGGGTGATCAAGGTTAACATCAAAAGCGATCAATCATGTTGACAGTATATGGACTTCATATATGACAAGAATGGCACTGTATGGTACTTTCCTCCCAAAACCCATAACTCTAGTCTAATCATAAGGAAAAAAAATCAGACAAACCCCAACTGAGGAACATTCAACAGAATACCTGAGCAAAAATTGAAGTCATCAAAGACGAGGAAAATCTAAGAAACTATCACAGCCAAGAAAAGCCTAAGGAGACATGACAGCTAAATATAATGTGGTATCCTGGAATATAAAAAGGACATTAGATAAAAACTAAAGAAATCTGGGTAAAGTATGGATTTTAGTTAATAACAATGTGCCAATATTGGTTAATCATGACAAGTGTGCTATATTAATGTAAGATATTAATAATAGGGGAAATTGGGTGCGGGTTGTATAGAAACTATAGTATTTTCATAATTTTCCCCTAAACCTACAACTGTTTTAAAATAAACGGTTTATTTTTTAAGATGCACATGACTTTTGACCCAGAAATTCTGCCAGTAAGAATTTTATTCTAAGGAATAATTGGAAGTGGGCACAAAAATTTTAAATTCAGGTAAATTTATTTCTGCCGTATTGCTAAGAGAGGGATGAGGAGATTAAAAGTCAGGAATCTTTCAACAGGGGTTAGTTAACTAAATTATGGTACATCTACGGATGGAATACTTTGCAGCCTTGTTAAATCGATTTTGTAAAAGAATATTTAATGACATGAAAAGTCATAGATTTATGATTGTATACATTTCTACATGACTGTTATACTTCAGTAAAAAGGTTACCCTAAAAATGTAGAGTATGATTCATATATAAAGGAAATTAAATCAATACTTGCATAGGAATATGACCAAACTAATACACTATACTACATCCAAAATAGTTCCAGTATGAATGATTATATCTCCTACCTGATGTTTTTGTGTATTTTCAGAATTTTCTATAGGTGAAACTTATTGTGAAAAGAGTCAGGGGACGAGACAAAAAAAAAAAAAGAGAGAGAGAGAGAGAAAGACAAAGATGACTGAGGTTTCGAGCCAGAGTGGCTGGAGTGACTACAAGAATGTTCAGTGCCATCTGCACAACTAGAGAAGTTAAGAAGAGAAACAGGTTTGGTGGGAGGATGATTAATTCCATTTTGGACATACTGAATTTGTGACTCCCACAGGACAGAAATATGGAAATGTTCAAAGGTGTCCAGCAGCCAGCAGCCCTTTTTTTCTGCTTAAGTGAAAATTCTCTCCCGTAAATCACATCCATTCCCATGATGTCAGTTGCCTCCATCAGCACTGAAAGTCCCGAAATTTCTTGAAATCCAGCTTTTATTGTCAGCTTTCTGCTAGATATCTCCACTTGTTTACACCACCAGCGTCTCCAATTTAAGATGTCAAAATAAAGCTTAGTTTCTTCCATAGTTCCTATCAAGTCTGCCACTTCTCTACTGTTCCCTGCTTGGGAAATATCACCACCACAAATAGTCACCAAGGTGAGAAGTTTCAGGGCTGGCTGGTTAGTTCAGTTGGTTAGAGCTCAGTTGGTGAGAAGTTTCAAAACCATTTTTGGTTCCTGCTTCTCCTTATACCCCTTTATCTAGTTAAATGCTAAGCCTCATGGATTGCACTCCTACAGTAGTCTTGTGTCCATTGTCCTTGTTTTCACTGTGCCATGGGCCTTCTTTGGGCTGGAAACCACTCTTCTGGATGATGCAGCAGCCACCTTACATGTCTTCCCACCTGCAGCCTCTCCCCGCAAAAGCCATTCTTTTTACTGGCACTAGAGTGAGTTTCCTCAAACACAATTTGGATCATGTCACTTCATCCATCTTCCACTACCTCCTGCATCATGCTTGAGCACACTATACCACTTGCTGGTTCTTGAACATCCCTGGGATTTGGGTGATTTAAAGGCTCAATGCAAATGTCACCTCCATGAAGACCTCCCTTTGCTTGCCCACTCCTTTGGCTTTCTCTGAGCACTTGCCAGTGTCTTCATTACAGCACTTTCTTCATTCAGCTTTGAAATAGAGCCAATTATGTGTGAGTTTGCCTCCCCACCTAAATCACTCATTCCACAAATATTTACTTAGCACCAGCAATATGCCTCGTCCTGTGCTAAGCTCTGGAGATTCTTGTATAATTACGTGAACAAAAACGAAGCCTACTCCATTGTCTCGGAGACCCTGTCCTATTCATCATATTCTCACCAGCGCCTAGCACAGTGCTTTGCACATGGTAGGTGCTCAATAGCTATTGTTAATTAAATATTAAATACTTGTTTACTAAATGCTGGGTCAGGAGAAAACTTTAATGAAAGCTCTGCTTTCATGGGATGGTGGAAGACATCAACAGAGCCACACAATAAAAGACGATAGCAAGAGAAGTCTGTGGGGGACAAAGGGGATGGCTCAAAAGGAACAGAGAGCATTTGAAGTGAACTAGCGTATAAAAGCCAGAGGAGGCAGAGTTTTAAGAAAAAGAAGACCAAAAGGAAAACTGGAGGTGAGCAGTTCTAAGGAAAGGCCATCACCCTTGTTGACTAAGGAAGTCACTGACGGTCAGGAGGTTTGAGCAGACTGCAAGCAGGCAACGATGGGGGAAGGACGGAAGGAGGTGAGGGGGGAAGCTCCGTAACTGACTAGCATGTCCAGAGTTGGCCGCTTAACCTCTTCGAGCTCTTGCTTCCTCATCTGTAATATGGAAATAATAATAGTACATGCCTATCTCTTGGATGGAGAGGAAATGATGAATTCAAAGCATTTAGCACAGAGCCCGACACAAATTAACTATTCCAAAAGTATTAGTAGTTTACTGAGAAGAGTCTATCAACAGGTTTCCCTCAGTTAACCATTAGAGTGAAACTGTTAGTTGAA
>NW_007726401.1:693577-708275 GCF_000696425.1 Galeopterus variegatus | reverse complement strand
CTGTAATATGGAAATAATAATAGTACATGCCTATCTCTTGGATGGAGAGGAAATGATGAATACAAAGCATTTAGCACAGAGCCCGACACAAATTAACTATTCCAAAAGTATTAGTAGTTTATTGAGAAGAGTCTATCAACAGGTTTCCCTCAGTTAACCATTAGAGTGAAACTGTTAGTTGAATAAGAAATGCCCAGCTGAAAAATGATCTGCACGTGGGAGAAAATAATAGGTTTCTCCTTCTACTTTCCTCCCCCACCCAAAAATATTTTTAAATGATTAATTAATAAAAATCTTCTCCTGTTGATTCATTAGATTTCCTGCACTTGTATTAAACCTGAAGTCCTCACCAGGGCCTGCACAGCCAGATGCAATCTGGCCCCTGCTTGCCTCTCATCGTTTTTTTGTGTGTGGCTGGCTGGTAAGGGGATCTGAACCCTTGACCTCGGCGTTATCAGCACCATGCTTCACTGCGTGAGATAGCAGCCAGCCCCTGCCTCTCTTCCCCATGCTTGCAGTACCAGCCCACCAAGCTGTCTTTCCCCACTTCTCCAAGGCCTTGATGTATGCTGTCCTGTACCTGACGGCATCCTTGAGTTCTTGGCTAAAATGTCACCTTCACAGAGAGGCCTTTCCTTATATGATTTAAAGTACTTTCTATCTCATCACTTTGTGACTTAGTCCATTTTGTGCTGCTATAACAAAATATCACCGAACTGGGTAATTTATGAATAACAGACATTTATTCTCTCACA
Organism: Galeopterus variegatus; assembly: GCF_000696425.1. NCBI lineage: Eukaryota > Metazoa > Chordata > Mammalia > Dermoptera > Cynocephalidae > Galeopterus > Galeopterus variegatus. The sequence continues at coordinate 707,520 of NW_007726401.1, read as the reverse complement.
GTTCTGGAGGCTGACAAGTCCAAGATCAAGCCACCAGTAGGTCTGGCTGTGAAGTGAGACCTGCTCTCTGCTTTCAGAGTGGTGCCTTGTTGCTGCATCCTCTGGAAGGGAAGAACACTGTCTTCACGTGGCGGAAGGTAGAAGGGCAAACTAGCTAGCCAAATGCTGCATAAAAACTCTTTTGTATGGGTCTTAATTTCACTCATGAGGGGAGAAGCGTTTCTATTAAAATTAAATTTTCTCTTAAGATTGAGATAAGTGCTTCTAATTTCTTTTAAGAGTGATTACACCTCTTAAAGGCCCCACCTCTTAATCCCATCACACTGGCCATTACATTTCAACACCTGAATTTTGAAGGGGACACATTCAAACCATAGCACCTTGTTTATTTCCTTTATGGTACTTGTCATAATCAAAGATTGAATTGTTTATTTGGTGTTTGCTCACTTCTACTCTATTGTCTCTCAATGGAATGTAAGTTCTGTAAGAATAGGAACATTGTAGGGGCCAGCCCGTGGCTCACTTGGGAGAGTGTGGTGCTGATGACACCAAGGCCACAGGTTCAGATCCCTATATAGGGATGTCTGGTTAGCTCACTTGGGAGAGCGTGGTGCGGACAACACCAAGTCAAGGGATAAGATCCACTTACTGGACATCTTTAAAAAAAAAAAAATAGAATAGGGACATTGTGTGTTCTTTTGCCCCAACACCTAGAATAGTGCCTGACACATAGTAGGTGCTCAATAAACATTTGATGAATGAATAAATTCCTCATCTTCTCATCTCCACAATTCTTTTCTATTTCCCCCTTTTCTTGGCTTGGATCTTCTCTAAACTGATCCAAGACGTCCTGGAATCTTTCCAAAAATATTTTCCAGCAGCCACTGGAGAGATGTTGCTCATAGAAGTAGTACCCACCAAGAAGGGCAGGCAGTGTCAGCATTTAGTTGGAAAATTAGTGACTACCAACAACTTGCCCTCCTCCTCTGCCCCCAGCACTTCTGGTGCCTTCTCTTTGGCTTTGTAGGAAACCTCCCTGGAGGCAAGGATTTAGGAATGGGAGAATGTTGAATGCTCCTTTGCAGAATGATAACAGAAACAGAACTCCTATAAAGCACATCAAGAAAGGGGACAGCAAATGGGACTGTGCTGTAGTCCAGAGCACAGCCAAGGGGCAGGTGGCAGCTGGCAGAGGCTAGCCAAACTCCTCCTGTGCCATATACTACCTCTCATACTCTCTCACCCTACTCAACTCTGTTGAGCTTGGGGGTTTTGTTGAAGTAGCATTTATTAAAGGCTTACTATAGGCTAGGCATCATGCTGAAGCCTTTAGATTCATTATTTCATTTAGTCCTCTCAATTACCATTTTGACATAGGTGTTTGTATTAGTTTCCTATGGCTGCCATAACAAATTACCACAAACTAAGTGGCTTAAAACAACACAAATATATCATCTTAAAATTCTGTAAGTCAGAAGTCTAATGCAGGTCTCACTGGGCTAAAATCAAGCTATCAGCAGGGCTGTGTTCCTTTTGGGAGACTCTCGGGAAGAATCTATCTCCTTACCTTTTCTAGCTTTTAAAGCCTGCCCACATTCCTTGTCTCATGGCCCCTTCCTCCATCTTCAAATCCAGCAACATCAAATCTCTCTGACCCTTCTTCTGTCTCCTTGTCTCTCTCTGACCACAGCTCGGAAAGGTTCTCTGGTTTAAGGAACCCACGTGCTTAGAGTAGACCCACTTGGATAATTCAGGATAATCATTCTGTCTCAGGATCCTTAACTTTAGTCACATTTGCAATGTAAGTCACTTTTGCCATGTAAGGTAATATATTTAGTCATTTTTGCCATGAAAGGTAACAAATTTGGAGATTCCATAGGGCCATTATTCTGCCTACCACAGTGTTATATTATCCCCATTTTATAGGTGAAAATATTAAAGCTTTGGAGAGGTTAATATATTTGCCTAAATCCATACAGCTAGTAAATGATAGAGCCAGGACTGAAATCCAGCTCTATCTGACTCCAAAGCTTCTGCTCTGGCTATATTTATTTATTCCAACTAATCTCTAAGATACATTCACTTATTCCTACTCTTTCCTTCCTCTGTCACTGCTTCTTTAGTGGACACATTAGCTGCCTGCCAGGCAATCCAATCCCCCTTCCTTCTTCCTAACAGGACCTACCCCATACATTAGTTTGCTAGGGCTGCCATAACAAAATACCAGAGACTAGGTGGCTTAAACAACAAAAATTTGTTTTCACACAGTTCTGGAGGCTGGAAGTTCAAGATCAAGGTGCCAGCAGGGTTGGTTTCCTCTGAGGCCTGGTTTTTCCTTGGTTTGCAGGTGGCCCCTCTTGCTTCTCTGTGTGTGCATGCCTGGTATCTGTATGTCCCAAGTTTCTTCTTTGTATGAGGACACCAGTGAGATTGGAGTAGGTCCTACCCTAACAGCTCAGTCACCTCTTTAAAGACTCCATGTCCAAGTACAGTCACATTCTGAAGTACAGGGGTTTAGGGCTTCAACGTATGAATGTGGGGGGTACAATTCATCCCTGAACATCACCACACTAGTCCATGTGCTCAGAGAATGTTGATCCCCACCCCCATCTAACGGGCTGAACAATCTTAATCCCATGTGGGCTGTTTCAGGAGTGGGCACGTGACCCAATAATGAGCAACGAGACACGAGGGGAGAGTGGTTAGGGGCACCTTCTCATATACGTTTCTACTCTTACACAGAATCACAGGAAGAGACCATCTCTCTTCCCTTTCTGGAAATTGTTGGGCCTGAATGTGACATCTAGAACTGTCACAATCTTCTTGCTTATATCCTGAGGATGGAGCTGTAGGGACACCATGGGCTCCTGAACAGGGACACACCCTGGCAATATGGCGCCCTTCCTGGTTCTTCTCCGCAGTAAACACGCCCGCTGGCGCCAGCACCCAAGCCCACCCGCGCCAAACCGCAGCCAGTCACAGGTCAAGGCTCACCTCCTGCCCAGCCCCGTCCAATCAGTTACCGCCCCATCCACTCTCTCTCCCGCCCCAGAGCACCACACCCTATAAATGTACGCGCAGTCCTTAAATAAAGCGGAACTTCTCTGGCGAACTGTTAGCCTGGGTCTCGCGTGATTCCTTCGTCCGTGCGCCCCTTCAGGAGCCAACACTGAGGATGGCAAAGCAGAGAAGAACGTGGATCTCTGATGACATCGCTGAGGCCTATATCAACCTATTCTGAAGGATCTATTCCAGAACTTTCTGTTTTGGGACATACCAACTGTCCTTATTGTTGAAGCAACTTTTTGTTGCAGTTTTCTGTTACTTACAGCCAAGAGCATCCTACTTTTTACACCTGCCCATCATTCAGGCCCCCCTCCCATATCCACCAACATCTTCTTTCTTGCCCATCCTCAGGGCCAAAAGACACTGCTGCCACTTACCTTGGCAAAACTTGCAGCTCTTCTACTCATGTTTCTCTTGCCATCCCTTTACAAAAATGACAGAAAATGTGTACCCAAACCTGCTGCCCTTATATGCATAAAAATTGTTCTGCCATTGAAAGCTTGGCATCACAAATTCCTGTATCTGTGTCTGGAAGGGGCTGTCACAAGATGTGGTATCCATCTAAGGAGGTAATGAGGGGCTGAAATAATTGAGCTCAGATCACTCACCCTCTGTGCGTGGCTGAGCTTGTTCTTACATGAACCTAATTGGAAGTAAAGAAAAACAAGAAACTGGACTGCTCAGAGGGCCAGGCCGAGACTGTTTAACCTGCAATTCACTGAGGAGCTTGTAAAAAAGAACAGCTAAAAGATAAAGGAACAGCTCAAGCTGACTTTGTGGAGGACTGAGAAGAGGATGGGAGAAGGGAAATGAGTATTTTTGGAGCACTAATGTGCCAGGACAGTCCCAGAAATACATAGAAGATTAAGTTAAATGATAATAAAATAATAGTGGTATGATAGTTAATTTTAAGTGCCAACTTGTCTGGACTAAGGGGTGGAGTGGACTGAGTGGGGAAGATCCACCCTCAGTGTTGATGGGCACCATTCACCCAGGCTGGGGGCCTGGATAGAACAAAAAAGCAGAGGAGTGGCCAATTAGCTCTTTCCTGGGTCTGGAATACCCTTCTGCAGCCCTTGAACATTAGAACTCTGGATTCTTCAGCCTTTGGCCTCCAGAACTTGCATCAGTGGACCCCCAGAGGCTCAGGCCTTTGGCCTCGGGCTGACAGTTACACCATCAGCTTCCCTGATTCTGAGGCTTTTGGACCCGGACTGCGTCATACTACTGGCATCCCTGGATCTCCAGCGTGCAAATGACCTATTGTGGGACTTCTCAGTCTCCATAATCACATGAGCCAATCCCTCTAATAAATCCTCTCTCATCTATGTGGGTGTACACACACACACACACACACACACAAACATACACACACACACACATGCACGCGCATACACACCCTATTGGTTCTGTCTCTCTGGAGAACCCTGACTGCTACTAGTACAGTCGTACACCACACAACAATGTTTAAGCCAATGATGGAACGCATATATGACAGTGGTCCCATAAGATTATATTACCATATTTTTACTGTACTTTTCTATGTTTATGATACACAAATACCATTGTGTTACAGTTGTTTACAGTATTTAGCACAGTAACATGCCATACAGGTTTGTAGCCTAAAAGCCATAGGCTACATCATATAGCTTAGGTGTTTAGTAGGCCATAACATCTAGTTTGTATAAGTATACTCTACAATGTTCACACAACAATGAAATCACCAAATCAACGTCACATTTCTCAGAACACAGCCCTGTCGTTAAGCGACGTGTAACTGTAGTTGACATCTACTGAGCACTCAGGAGTTGCCAGACACTATTCTAAATACTAACATGGAGTAACTCAATAATCCTCATAGAAATCCTATGAAGTAAGTACTATTATTATCTCTATTTTACAGATGAGAAAACTAAGGCACAGAGAGGTTAACTAGCTTGCTCAAGGCTACACAACTGGTAAGTGTGTAACCAGGCACAGTGACTCCAGGAGCCATACATGCAACCATGAAGCTAGAATGCCTCTAAGATGAGTGTGTGTGCCTAGCAGCTTGCATGGCACATATATAATATACATTAACTGTTAGACATATGTTGTTATAGAAAGAGATTTGTACCTCATTTATTGATTAAATCACTCAATTAATCCTCAAAATAACCCTTTAATCTAAGTGCTATTGTCTCTACAAAGATGAGAAAACTGACACTTGGAGAGGTTAAACAGGGTCACACAGCTGGTGTATGAAATAACTGATTTGAATTAGGCATCTGGCTCCAAAAGGTATTCTTTTTACTGTACTTTCTTCTTCCCTTTGGAAGGTATTTGGCAGGAACCGTTTTGCACTGATATTCACTCATTCAGTCAGTCAGTCAGGAGATATTTACTCAGTGCATATCATGTCTTAAATACTGAAGATGCACCCTTGAACAAAAAGTCCCTGCTTTCAGGATTCTTCTCTTCCGGGGAAGGGAGACAAACAATAAATGGATCAATATATGAAATGTCAGGTGGTGGATATGAAGAATAAGAAATCAGGATAAGGGAAAGGAAATGCTGGGAGGGGACTTGCTGCAATTTGTGATAAGTATCTCCATAAGGGCTCATGTGAGCAGATGCCTTAAAGAAGAGAAGGATTGTGCCATCCGACCATCTCAGGGACAAGCATTCTAGGGAGAGGGAACTGTAAAGGCAAAGGCCATGAGGTGGCACATTACCTGGAGCTGCAACAGCAAAATGCCACAAACTGGGTGACTTTAAACAACATAAATTTATTTTCTCACAGTTCTGGAGGCTAGAAGTCCAAAATCAAGGTGTTAACAAGGTGATGCTCCCTCTAAAGGCTCTAGGGAAATGCCCTTCCCTGCCTCGTCCTAACTTCTGGTGGTTGCCAATCCTCGGTGTTCCTTGGTTTATAGATGCATCTCACTCCATTCTCTGCCTCCATCTTTACACAGCCATCTTCCCTCTCTGTGTGGCTGTTTCTGTGTCTCTTTTCCTCTTCGTCTAAGGACAGTAGTCATTGGATTAGGCCCCACCCTAACCCAATATGATCTTCACTTTAACTTGATTGCATCTGCAAAGACTCTATTTCCAAACAAGGTTATGTTCACAGGTACCGGAGGTTAGAACTTGAGCATATCTTTTGGGGGGAAACATGAAAAGTTGGGGTCATTAATGACATCATCTTACCATAGTCCTCCCTCTGGTCACAATTATTCACTCCCACATGCTAAATATGCACACCCCATCCCAGGACACCCAAAAGTCTCATCCAATTACTATATCAGACTAAGATGTGGACTATATCAGAACCAAATGCAGTTTCTTTTCTTAAATGTGGCTCCTCTTGATCCAGAGATCTATGAGTTAAAGGGGATGAGTGGGCTCTGGTCTGGCAGGTTGGTGGTGGTCGTAGTGGGGACCAGGGTTGTTTAGAATATTTGCACTGAATATGAATATTGGTTAGGCTAGTGTATTAATTTGCTCAGGCTACTATAGCAAAGGACCACAGAGTGGGTGGCCTAAACAACAGAAATTTATTTTCTCACAATTCTGGAGGCTAGAAGTCTGAGATCAAGGTATTAGCAAGTTTGGTTTCTTCTGAGACCTCTTCTTTGGCTTATAAATGGCCATCCTGTCTTCCTTCTGTGTGTGTCTGTGTCCAAATTTCCTGTCACCAGACCTTTTGTATTAGGGCCCTTCCTAATGACCATATTTTAACTTAATTACCACTTTAAAAACCCCATTGCCAAATATAGTCACATTCTGAGGTATTGGGAGTTAGGACTTCAACATATTAATTTAGGGGGTACAACTCAGCCCATAACAAATAAGTTTAAATCTACTATCATGCTACTTATTTTCTGTTTGTCTCATCTGTCCTTTGTTTCTTTTCTCTTCTTCTTTTTTTTTTTTTTTCATTTTTCTGGATTGCTTTTTGTGATTTTATTTATCTCCTTTATTAGCTTACTTGGTGTACCTCTGTTTTATATTTTTAGTGGTTGCTTTGAGGTTTATAATATACATTTTTAACTTATCTCAGTCTGCCTTCAAGCAATATCCTACCTCTTCACGCCTAGTATGAGAAGTTACAACTGTATACTACCATTTCCTCTCTTCCAGTCTTTGTGGATTGTTGAGTAGGGGAGAAAAGATTTTTCATCCAATGCAAGGCTCATGGCTGAGGAATCTATAATAAAAGATAAATTAGCAAGAGAAAGCATACTAATTTATTTAAAATAAGTTTTACATGACACAAGAGCCTTCAGAAATGAAGACCCAAAGAAACATGGAAAACCATATTTTTATGAACAGTCATGCAGAAGTATGATTGGAGGACAAAAAGGTGTGATCTAATGGTAATAAACTGGGGGGGGGGGGGGGGGTTGAGCAAGCCCTGTTTGTTCAGATTCTTTTTGGCATCTCTAGGTCATTGAGGATAAGAACATTCTTCTCCTCTGGGTCTAGGAAGTATCGCTCTGGAATAAGGGTGTTATGTCTATTTTCAGGTGAAGATCACCTATGTTTTAGGGCCTGCTTTGGGGGAGAAGGAGCGAGAGGAATTTTTTCTAGTTTGTTTGGCCTGTTTCTGCTGTTTCCTCTATGACCAAGGTGCCATATTTGGGGGTAGTGTGCCCTGACCCCCATCAGTTGTCATTCATTTTACTTCAGTATATGGCAGAGATCCCACAATACATTGTTTTTGTTGTTGCTGGTTTTGCCTTAAGCAGTTAATTATCACTTAAAGAGACTTCAAATAAGAAAAAAAAATTTATAGTTTCACAAATACCACTTTCGGTGTTTTTCATTTGTTTGTGTAGCTTCAGATCTCCATGTGGTATAAATTTCCATCTGTCTAAACTAGTTTCTTGGACTGGTCAGTTAGCTTAGTTAGTTACAGCACAGCCTTGTAACACCAAGATCACAGGTTCAGATCCCTGAACCAGCCAGTCACCAAAAAAAAAAAGAAAAATTTTTTTTCTTTAACATTACTTATGGTATGTATGTGATAATTCTTTTTTTCTTTTTAAAATTTATTTATTTGTTTGTTTGTTTGTTTGTTTATTTTTACATTCTAAGATGATGTTGTGGAGCAATTGCGGGGGAGGGGGAGAAGAGAAGGGGAGGGAGATAGGGTGGGGAAGAGGAAGGAAGGAGGTGGGACATGGTCAAAGCCCGTGGCAACCCCCTCCTTCCGGCAGCAGAGCCCACGGGGCTTCGAGCAGCGTTTCAGTTGTGGCTGGCCTGGATGCAGATGTTGGGGGTATGTTGGGGGTGTGTGGCTGAGGCACTCAGCCCTCCTTCTACCCTGGCTTGGGAGCCTGAGGGACTCCCAGTCCTTCTAGGTTTTATAGATGTTCTTTCGTAGTGTTAGACCTTTACTGGTTAATATCAGAACTTTGTCTCTGATCTGTGGGTTTTTGTTTTTTCTTTCAGTTCTGTCTTAGATTATTTGCTGTTCCCGCCACTTAAACTCTGCACTGGAACTAATTTGTTACCCTTTGCTTACTTCTAAAATGGGGGAACTTCCTGTGGGAACCAGCACTTGAGCCCTGTTGTTGAGCTAAATTGCTGATTTGCTGCTGATTCTCTGGGGAAGGCTTTTTGTCCAGCTCAGGTTTTAATTGTTGATCTTGTAAGCACCTCCGGGTCTTGTGAGGTCTGGTACACCTGGACTGTGTGGAAAATCTAGTCTGGGCCTGAGTCTTTTTAGCAAACTGCACCCCCTGCAGTTCTATATTCCTGACCAGTCTCCATTGAGTGGGCCTGTGCTGACTGGAGGGCCGATCAGCTGTCCATGCCGTGCGTCAGTGTTCTCCTGGTGGGCCCGTCTCCCCCATCCCCCGCACTTCAAACACTTCCCATGGGACAGGCCATGTGCCGGTCCCTTGCAATGACTCACCAGCCACTGAGTGGCTCTTTTTTTCAGTTGTCCATGGTTCTTCACTCCTATGTGGGTCCACAGGAACCCTGTTAGTGGTCTTGCTGGCCTGAGGGCCACCAAGACCCTCTTCTCCCCTGCAGCCTTCAAGCAACTTCGTATGAAGGGCACAGCTGCAGCTTTTGCCAGCTCCTGCTCTGTGTGCTCACCAGGGCCAGCCTTGAAGTGACTGGGACTCAAAACGGTCAGAGCGGTCCTTTCTTTCTCTCATCGTGGCTTCTCCTGCCTGCATGAACTCTGTAGGTCTCTCCTCCTCTTCCCCTGAGTTCCAGCAGCCCCAGCCTGGCAGCCGTTGCTTTTTAATAGTTGTAAATTGGCTGATTGTGGGAGAGAGTGACACTGGGGACTGTCTATTCTGCCATCTTGATTGGAAGTCCTGTTTGTGATAATTCTTTCAGCTTTGGTTTCTCTGAAAACTCTTTATATTATCTTCATTTTTGAAAGGTATCTTGCTGGGCATAGAATACAAGGTTGACGATGTTTTTCTTTCAGTACTTTACAGATGTTGCTCCACTGTCTTTTGACTTGTATTATTTCAAAGACTAAGTCTGCTGTTCTTCTTATCTTTTTTCCTCTATTTGTAATTATCTTTATACTCTTGCTGCTGTTTAGATTTCCTCTTTATCAGTAGCTTTAAGCAATTAGATTATAATGTGTCTTGGTTGTCATTTTTGTCATGCTTCTTGTCCTTGGAAATCATTGAGCTTCTTGAATCGGTGGATTTGTAGTTTTTATTGAATTTGGAAAACTTTTGACTATTTTCTTTAAATATTCTTTTCCTTCCACTTCACATCTACTTCTTGAACTCCAATTACACATACAAATGTATTAGGTTGTCTTTTTTTTTTTTTGTCCTTTTTGAGACCGGCCGCACCGCGCTCAGCCAGTGAGCGCTGTGAGCGCACCGGTCATCCCTATATAGGATCCGAACTCGTGGCGGGAGCGCTGCTGCACTCCCAGCGCTGCACTCTCCTGAGTGCACCACGGGCTCGGCCCTGTATTAGGTTGTCTTAAATGGATCTATTTTTTTCTTCCTTCCTGTCTTTTTTTGTGTGTCTTTTCTTCCTCTGTGTGTTATATTTTAGATAGTTTATATTGCTATATTTTCAAAGTCACTGATCTTTTCTTCTACAGTACCTAATGTGCTGTTATTCACTTATTTATTTATCTCAGAGGTTATATTTGTATAAAAGTTAGATTTGGGACTTTTTTTTATATCTTCCATTTCTCTCTTTAATATGTTCATGTTTTTCTCTACCTTGTTAAACATACGAAATATAGTTATAATATCCATTTAATTTTCTACAAAGTCAATTGTTTACTAGGCTACTAGTAGACTACTAGTCTTTTCTACTAGTTCTGTCATCTGTGTCATTTCTGGGTCTGCTTTTATTAATTGGCTTTTCTTTACATCATAGTTGTCTTTTTCTGCTTCTCTATGTTCCATAATTTTTTATTGTTTTCCACACATTGCTACTTTTACTTTGTTGGATGTGGGAAATTTTTGTATTCTTTAATTCTTTAAGGTGAGAGGGAAAATATAGTCCCTGTTATTCTGTTAATGGCAGAAGTGAAAGTCTCAGGCCTTGTATTACATTGAGAATATTTTACTCACTACAACAGCTGGAGATAAGGAACAGTCTTTTTCTTCAATCCAGCAAGTTCTGGGCTCCTTATATTCCCTGTAAATTCTGTTAACAAACTGGCCATTTCCTTCTTTAGCTCATCTGTTTCTCATAATACCTTATCAAGTTCAGTTAGTAAGAGCCATCTAATCCTTTCAACGTTCTACCTGGAAATCCTATTACTCAAATCCATAAGTTCATTAAGTACTTCTATCTTCCAAATTACCTCAGACAACATGTTTTACCATTTATTTCACTAGGTATAATAGGGGTCACTTCGTTTTTTTCAACCTGCTATAGCAGTTTCTTTATCATTTTTTCTAGCTTCCACTTGCTTTCCAATCCCAAAATCAATGCAACGTATGTTAGGGTTGGTTTTGTTTTCTGGTTTTGTTTAGTTTAGCTTATGGCAGCACCTGACTCCTAGGCATCAATTTGTGTATTGGTTATCTATCTATTGTCACAATAATGCTGCATAGCAAGCCACCCCAAAACTTAGTTGCTTGAAACAACATTCACTTATTACTTCTCACAAGTCCATAGGTTGGCTGGGAAGTTCTGCCCATCTGCGCTAGGCTTGGCTGATCTTGGCTGGGCTTGCTCATGCATCTGCCGTCAGCTGGGGGCTGGATGTTCTAGGACATCCTTGTCTGGGGCAACTTGACTCTCCTCCCCATGTCTCCCACATGCCTTTAGCAGGCTGGCACAGCCATGTTCTTACGGCCAGAGGCCAGCCTGGCATGTTCTCACAACTGTAGTAGGATTCTAAGAAAGGAGACATAAACACACAACAGTTTTTCAACCTTCTGCTTGAATTGAGCTTGTTACAAACACATTGACCAAAGCAAGTCATGTGGCCAAGCCCAGAATTAGTATGGGAAGGCACTAACAAAGAGTGTAGATACAAGGAGGCATGAAAAACCAGGGACAGTAATAACAATCGGTCTACCCCACCTAAGAAGTAGGTGTTATCATCATCCCCCTTTTACAGATAGGAGACTGAGGCACAGAGAAGTTAAGTATCTTGCCCAAGGCCTCAGCTAATGTGCCGTGGAGTTAGGGTTTGAACCCAGGTGATTTGGCTGTGGAGTGCCTGTGCTAGCTAAGACACAGTGCAATACTGCCTATCTCCAGAGGGATTCTGGGAGTCTCCAATTCCTCTGGAATATGGGTCATCCAGGCTCCTCTTGGAGCCCTCCTGGGAGGGCAAGCGCATCTCCTCTCTAGCCCAGCCATTGCCCTCAGCGATAAAAGCCACAGACCTGCAAGGTCTGGCTGCCAGCGGTCAACGGAGGAGGCCCCTCCAGTCCCCATGTCGCAGTCTCGAGTGCCTGTGGCGGCGGCACGGTGAAGCCTTTCAGGGGTTAAAGGCAAGGAAGAGAGAAACAAAAGAAGGAATAAAATCAAGAAATGTGCCATGAAGCTTCTTGCAGCGCAAAGCAGAGAAAGTCATTTCCAACTTCTTTCATCTCCTAGATGAAGCCACTAAATAAAGGGGCAAAGCGGCGAACACAAGGGCTTTTAATCTGTCTCATCTCCTTCATAATAACTGCAAATTTTCCCTGGGCCCCTGGGAGTGAGCCTCTTCCCTGCGCTCGGCCTTATCTCCCCCTCCACCTGGCGCGCGCGCTGCCCGGGCCGTCCCGGCGAGGCCTGGGGGAGCCCGCGCTCCCCGCCGCATTGTCCCGCCGGCCCGGGGCTCGGAGGGGGGACGACGGCCGGTCAAAGGGAAGCGGGCTCGCCGCGGCTTCATTAACGCCGGCCTTTCAGCGGCGCGCGTATCGGAGCCAGGCCTTTTCACAGGCGCTAATTAGCAACGTGGAGCCTCGCCCCTCTGGAGAGGCGCCTGCAATCTAACAAGTGGGAGCCGCGCTGCGCTCCCTTTTTTCTTGCACTTACTATTTATTGTTTTCCATCTCCTCCCGCTCCTGCTCCTCCCCCTCCCAACCTGCCGCATTGTCCAGCTCACCGCCACCAGATAAGGACCACGGGGGGAGGGGGCGCATCGTTAATCAGTCTTAATTCTCGGCTAATGATAACTTCCTCTCGCACTGAGAGAAGTTAATCTTTCTTGGATATTGAGAGAGAGGGGACAGCTGGGACGGAGCGGGGGTGGAAATGACACAAGGGACTACTCTAACGCTCCCTCCCTCTCCACACCCCATTCTCCAACTCTCCTGCCTGACCTGTTGGCATTACAACTACATATTTCCACTCTTCCTGCTCCTTTACCTGGCAGCATCCTTTCCCAACCTATAAATGCAACGTATTCTTCAAAGTTCATCGCTGATGCCACCTCCTCTGTGAAGTCAACCCTGATTGTCCTGGCTAAATTTCTCCTCTTCCTCCCTCTGAAATCCCAGGGCACTTTTCACACTCCACAGTGATGATGAATTCTGCTCACGTGATGGGTGTTCACAACTCAGGGGCAGAGACCACCAAATCCTTTAAATGTCTCTCTCCTCCATAAGACCTGTGCACAATGAATGTTTGTTGAATGAATGGATCAACAGATTTCTGACTGCCACCGGAGTACAAGCTTTATTATTATTATTTTTTAACTTATTTACCAAACATTTAAATAGCACTTGCTACACACCGGGTACTATTCTAAACACTTAGTAATAGTCACTCATTTAATCCTCATAACAACTCTGTGAGGTAGGTGTGATCCCTGTTTTACAGATGAGGAAATCAAGACACAGAGAGAGGGTAAGTAACTTGCCTACAATCACAGAGCTGTGAGGCACACAGAGCTGGATTCAAACTCAGGCTGTCAGGCTCCAAAGTTCGTGTTTTTTAAAAATTTTTTATTGAATCAAAATTGATTATACAAATTTTGGGGGCTCAACATTGAGATATGTTGATCAAATCAATATTACTAACATATATAGTGTTACAAATCGTAATTATTCTTTATGCCCCTTGTCCAATCCCTCCCCATCCCCCTTTCCCTCCCCCCTCCTCCCTCTAATCACCCTAGATTTCTTCTCTCCCTCTGAAAGAATAATGGTTACTCTGTTGATTTGCTGCCCAAATCATCTGTCCAATGCTGAGAGGTGTGATCAGGTCCCCCAATACTATCATAGAGCAGTCCGTGTTCTTAAAACCACTTTGCTAGGCCATGATCTTGGCTTCCATGTAGGCCCCTGCCTCTCTACTTGGTTGGAGAAATGAGCTGGGAGGGAGGCCCATGCCAAAAGTCCGTGTTCTTAAAACCACTTTGCTAGGACATGATCTTGGCTTCCACGTAGGCCCCTGCCTCTCTACTTGGTTGGAGAAATGAGCTGGGAGGGAGGCCCATGCCAAAA
>NW_007726401.1:692191-693275 GCF_000696425.1 Galeopterus variegatus | reverse complement strand
CCAAATCATCTGTCCAATGCTGAGAGGTGTGATCAGGTCCCCCAATACTATCATAGAGCAGTCCGTGTTCTTAAAACCACTTTGCTAGGCCATGATCTTGGCTTCCATGTAGGCCCCTGCCTCTCTACTTGGTTGGAGAAATGAGCTGGGAGGGAGGCCCATGCCAAAAGTCTGGGCACGTGCAGAAAGGGTGGTAAAGGTAGCAGATAAGCCAGGTCTTCACCTGGTAAGCCCATGCAACACTCAAACCTGACACCTTGTGTTTGGCACTTGGCCGCAAAGTGAACCCTATCAACAGTGGCCTAAGCTCTGGGCCCCTGGGCCATGACCATGAACCCCCAGATAACCTGATCTCCCTTCTCACCCCAGGTCCACTCCTTTCATTGAGGCAGCAGGAGCAAAATTCCCAGCAAACTCTGGGTTCTGCTATACAGAAGTGAGTCGAGTGGAGTGCCCTGGAGAGGGAGGGAGGGCAGGAGAGCCCCCGAAAATCCCCTCCGAATTATAAACATATCCTCTTTAAGTACATTTCTAAGGATAACATTTGTATTACTCTGTCCTGTGCCTGCAGATAGAGCCAGCTTATCTCCTCCATCTCCCTCCTTTCTCTCCGCTCTGCTGGGAGCCATCCCTATCTGAAGCCACGCTGGCAATCCGCTTCCCTGCAATTGTTTCGATTGAGGGGAAAAATTAATTTCTGCCTATCGTTAATTGAGAGAATTGTGTGGAGGGTGAGGGAAGGGGAGGGGGAAGGAGAGGAAGGAAGGAGGCGGAGGGGAGCGATCGTGTTATTAACCGTGTCCCTTTCATAAGCAAATATTCTGATTACCATCAGTGAGATGAGAGGCTCATTAATGCAGGAAGCAGAGAGGTGATTAGAGAACTTTCAAGAGCTATGAGCTAAGTGGGAGGGAAGGTGGCGGGGATCTGGAGGCCCAGGGAATTTGGGAAGGACTAGGACGGGGATAAAGCCACGGGCCATTTAGATGGGCTTTCCTGCTCTTCTCCCCTCCTCAAACCCTTTCCTCCAGACTCACTTCCAAACAAAGCCCAGAGCCATCAGCTAGAGTTGGGAAGAATGCTA
>NW_007726401.1:688728-692173 GCF_000696425.1 Galeopterus variegatus | reverse complement strand
GGGAAGGTGGCGGGGATCTGGAGGCCCAGGGAATTTGGGAAGGACTAGGACGGGGATAAAGGGATAAAGCCACGGGCCATTTAGATGGGCTTTCCTGCTCTTCTCCCCTCCTCAACCCCTCTCCTGCTCTTCTCCCCTCCTCAAACCCTTTCCTCCAGACTCACTTCCAAACAAAGCCCAGAGCCATCAGCTAGAGTTGGGAAGAATGCTAAAAAGTGAGTGGAAACTTCCCCAAAGTTGAATCTCCTGCAACGACGCCACCCTGATGCTAAACTGGTCATCTGCAGGTCATATTTTCTAGCCCTCAAATATGTTTGTCTAACAGTGTGTGTGGTTGTCTTTGCTCCCTGATTTACTAGTCCCCACCCATTCCTGTTGATTGTCCCCATCCTGCCTCACCTGCCTATGGCTCTGCCCAGTCTGTGACATTGCTTGTGTAGGCAGCCCCTGGCCAGGCTGGGGCTGCAGAGCTCAGAACTGCTGGAGGTGGCAGGTGTTGGGGATTGAGAGGGAGGGGATGGTGAGAGGAGGAGGGCCTGTGGGATGGCGGCAGGGGTGGATGCCTCTGGTGCACTTTTCTTCCTCCCAGCCCACCTCTGATTTCAGCCACAGTTGTGCTGGTCATTGTCATGCGAACCCATCCTAACCCATCTCAAGCAAGAGCCTCACATTTCTCTCCGGTTTTCTGCCCCAGGACCTTCTCTAAGGACCTTCTCTAAGGAGAAAGCCCACCCCCACCCTGCACACACACCAAGCACAGTGAAGTATGGGAGAGTTTATGCCCTTTAATCCGGTTTTCTGCCCCAGGACCTTCTCTAAGGACCTTCTCTAAGGAGAAAGCCCACCCCCACGCTGCACACACACCAAGCACAGTGAAGTATGGGAGAGTTTATGCCCTTTAACCAATGAGGGACAGGAGTCTGTGGATAAATACCCCAATCTCCCCAAAAGGATAATTCTGGGGGACATTGTGTACCCTGCTCAGAGGGCCTAAAACAGTCCTCTTGAGAACACACTTTTTTTGGCTTTTCCTCCTTACAGGCCTCACTTCTCCCCTCCTCCCCAACTCCTGCTTTCTGGTGTCACCTTTCAAACATCTCCTACCCTTTGTGCTGGGGACACATATGGCCACTGTCTTAGTTTGTGTTCCTCTGAAAGCAGAGCTTGGGCATACTTGGCTACAGATAAGATGTCATCAGGTAGGAGATGGCTCTGTGTGGCTCTGGGCAGCAGCGGGTGCTAGAGAAAAGGGCATGTGCAAGGGCGGATGGGCCAAGACCAGGAGCCAGGGAGGACGTGGGAGCTACAGGTTAAGCTCAGGTGCTGAGAAAATGCCACATGGGGAACCAGAGATGGGAACACCTAAAAACTGACACCCTGCATGCCCTGGTCAGGGAGGGCCATATATGCAGCTCTGTGGCAGTGGCCAACGTCCCGGGCTGTGGCCAGACACTGCACTTGAGCAAAGAATGCTTTAGACACTGCATGGCCACCTCCCCCCTCCCCAGCTGTGCACATGGTAAGTTCTGCATGACAAATAGGATCCCTGCCCAGTTGCTCCTCACGCACAGCTCCTTTAGCTCCCAGAATCCATCCCAATGCCTGTTTTCAAAGTAAGATGCTCCCAGCTGGAGGTGCAAAGAGAGGCAGAGGCAGAGGAATCTGAGGGAGGGACAGCTGATGCAGGGCTCCAGGGACCCAGGCTATGGCTGTTCCCCCACCTACCCCCACACCCACACCCAAAGGACAACTCGATTCTCTTCCAGGAAGCAAATGTTTCCTCCCAACATATTCTGACTCTGAAAATAGGGGAGTGACAGATAAAGCAGCAAGACCAAAAACAGGCCAAGGAAAGAACACGACAGAAGAAAAGGAAGAAAGAAAATGAGAAAAGAGAGGGAAAGGCACTCGGAGATTTGCAGAACAATCTCCATTCTCTACGGTGATTTCTGTTTTAAAAAAAAATGAAAAAGGAATGATGGAGAAGGGGAGAGAGTCAGACAAGTTTAATGATGTGTGTTCAAAGCTCAGATTGGAAAAATGACAGAGAAAAGCAGCCTGTTTCGGCACTAATAAATTGTTCTCTGCCGTAAGAGGCGCCTGTCGCGGCATTAATATAGGCCCCTAATACACGGGTCAGGGTTAAGTAATTCTCTCCGGCAACTTAAGCGAATAATGAAGCTGGCAGCGGCTGGTGGTGCGGTGGGAGAGATGGTCTATGCCGCCGGCACTTTGTCTTCATTTATTATGCCAGCGGCGGCACGGCCGGGAAGCCTCGGCCGAGGAGATATCGCTTCATTTCGGCAAGGTAATGAAAGCCGGGTTGGGGGGAGGATAAACCAATTTGCCAGCTGACACTGGAAGGAGTGATTTGCGGATTCGAGAAGGGGAGAGGAGGGCCCAAGCACAGGGAGGCACAAGGCTAAACCAAAGTGGGCCGAGGCCCCTCCACAAGGCAGAGACCAGCAGGGCACTGAGCAGGGCAAGTGTGCGGAAACCCTGGGTAGAAGGGGGCAGAGCGGAAGACCCAGGTGAGTGGGAAAGTCAGTGGAAGAATCCACCAGGAGTGAGGGGGAGGAATAGAGCACAGGGCGAGGGAAAGAAAGGTCACAGGTGTATACTGGTAGGAGACGGCTCTATGTGGCTCTGGGCAGCAGTGGGTGCTAGGGAAAAGGGCATGTGCAAGGGCAGATGGGCCCAGACCAGGAGCCAGGGAGGGTGTGGAAGCTACAGGTTAAGCTCAGGTGCTGAGACAATGCCACTTGGGGAGCCAGAGATGGGATAACAGAGGGCCAAGGCCGGGGGCGACAGAGGGCCAAGGCCAGGGAATGGAGTACTGTGGGGAAGAAAAGAAACTGAGGCAGAAGCTGGGGGGTACAAGTAAAGGTCAAGGCCAGTCAGACAAAGAAAGCTGGAAGGGGATTGCAGGGGGGAAGTATGTGTTGGCTGATAACAAGCTTGAAATATTTGGAGCTAAACTGTTTTTGAATGGAAAGTCTGAGGTTCCCCCAGAACTTCCTGATGGTCATACAGTTTGGTGATTACTTCCTCCTCTATGGACAGCTCAGGCCAGGTGGTGGTCAGAACCACCTTCAGCAACTTCTCTCCTCCAGTGATGTCTTCATGTCGGGCAGAAACCTGGATTTGGGAGCAGAAGGTCTGAGGTTGTATTATCCGGGGTAAGTTGGAAGTGCCATCCAAAACCTGGAGCACCTCTTCCCTCTGGACTTATCCAGGTCACTTACAGCAAGAAGCCCCGGCTTCTGCCTTAAGGTGGGAGGAAACCCTCTCCTGGGTCAGGTGCTCAAGCAAGTCTTCCTTGTGGTTGAGTAGCGCCCTCCAGCAGCCTGGCTCAATTACAAGTTGCCATTCTTCTTTGTCACATGGGAGGTAGCGAGAAAGAAGGGCAGGATTGGTGAAGGGATCCACCCCTGCCAGTCCTCTC
>NW_007726401.1:580183-687935 GCF_000696425.1 Galeopterus variegatus | reverse complement strand
TGGGAGGTAGCGAGAAAGAAGGGCAGGATTGGTGAAGGGATCCACCCCTGCCAGTCCTCTCAGAATGCTGGTAACCATGTCCTGTGTGTGTTTCAAGGTCACCTCCGAACCAGGTGGCACACCCATAGGAGCAGGCATAACCCCAGGGATCTAGGCAGGGTCATGTAACATCACCATCATCTTTCCTTCTTCTCTTCAGCACCAACACCTTTGGACAGCTCCAGCCAGAGGACCAGTCAACTAAACTGGCTTTCTTCACTTATGTGGTTTTCAAGCTCCCTAAGACCTGTTCCTACCCCTTTCCCCACGACTAACGTGAGCAGGTCTTCAGCAGTCAATAAATGGAGAAGAGTCTCAATTTTCACACCTCCCCCTTGCCAACACGCACTTCTCTTCCTCTTGCTCTGCACCCAATCCTGCACATGTGTGTTCATACATGCACGCACACACACAAACACACACTCACTCCTAAGTAACACTGCACTTTTCTCCCCTGATGTGGGTTAAGGATTTCCAATAAGAACCAAGTATTTGAAGCTTAACACTGCAGTCTCTAGAGGATCCAGGCCAATTTCACACTAATCTAACCCATGAAGGGAGAGAGCATCGGAAGCAAAAATTACATCAAAGAAAAGTTAATGCCGAGAAGCAGGCAACATAAAAAGGAGCTGCTCTCAGTTTCAAATGACTACACCAATCTGGATTAAGAGATCAGCCTGCTGAATGCCTCTATCACCATTTCTGTGTCCGGGCACCAGATAGAATGAAACCTTGTCCTCAGGGGCCACTCTGAATGGGGTCAGAGGAGAAAATGCAGTATCTACCTCACTCCATACCCATTGACATAAGACATGCCCTGGGCTAAGGGCCTTTGAGAAAAAATGTTAAAGAGCTATAGGAAAAAAGACTAGAAGGAAACACGTCAAAATCCTAACTTTGTCATGAGGTGATTTTTTTCTCTCTCTATTGCTCCAAATTTTATATAATGAAGTTTTGTTTGTCACTTTCATGGTGACAAAAATAAAATAGATGCTCAAACAGCAATGGGAAGTCAATGGTTTCTTCTCCATCTGGAATTTATATCTCTAAGGCATTTTTCTTGGCATGACAGCACAATTACGTTTATAGGTGAAAAAGCACTTTATAAATGACTGTGCTGAGGATTATGATGGTGTGGTCAGTGATGGAGAGTGGGTGTGGGGGGAGATATAGGTTCATTCACTGATTCTAAGGCAGTAGATGACGTTTATAGGTGAAAAAGCACTTTATAAATGACTGTGCTGAGGATTATGATGGTGTGGTCGGTGATGGAGAGTGGGTGTGGGGGGAGATATAGGTTCATTCACTGATTCTAAGGCAGTAGATGGCAACCTGAAAAGCTCCTAACACTTTACATCTCCTCTTTCTTCAGGACGTGGGGGCCCTGTGCTGCTAAATCCTCAGCACTTCACATAGAGCCTGGCTGAATATCATTTGTTGAGTGAGCAAAGGCATGAATGAAAGGAAAAACAAAGACCTTTCTTCAGGACGTGGGGGCCCTGTGCTGCTAAATCCTCAGCACTTCACACAGAGCCTGGCTGAATATCATTTGTTGAGTGAGCAAAGGCATGAATGAAAGGAAAAACAAAGACCTTTTTCATTTCATTTGACCACACATAGAATTCTTCCAACATCATCAATTTAGATCCATCCCTCCTCTCCCACAAGGCCCTGCTGCTGCCTCCCAAGCACATGACCGAGTGCTCAGGACAGAATTCTTTTTGCCCTCACAAGCTCCCAGAGTGACGAGGATTGCTTGGGCAGCCAATAGCCCTCACCCTGAGACCACCCGTCTGTCTCCATCTGCCTGTGCTGGACTCCTTTCCACTCTTTGAGCCTGAAGTCCACTGGCCCCGGGGAATGACCCACAGGACAAAGAAGTGGAGGGGCAGTAGGAGCAAGTGGGCCCAGCCTGCGGGACCTCCAGGGACAAGCCGCCAGTCATCTCATTGTAAGTGGAACCGAAGTGAGACCACCCCTCCTCCTGCCCACCCCAGGCAGTAGCCTGACAAGTGTAAATCCCGGAATGAATGAAGGCGCCCGGCCTCGTGGAGCCGGTGTCTCCGCGCACATCTCCGCGCTGATTGACTTGTCGCCTCTGCGAGGCTGACTCTATCAGCTCCTCGGTGCCTCCAATTCCAGGTGTGATTTAGTTTGGAGATGAGAGGTGACAGTTAACATTGGTACTCGTCACTGTAGATCAGACGCAGTCACGCTGTCTTCCCCTCCACTCCTCCCCAGCCCATCCCCCGCCCTCTCCAAGGCCCCACGTCCTCTCTCTGGCTCCTGTCGCCCTCCTACCCTGCTCCTTTCCATCCCCCGTTTCCCCAAGGGCTTCCTCAACACCCGACGCCTTCCTCTGGCCTGACCCTCCCTCCCCCAGAAGCCTGCGTGTCCTCGTTTTCCTCAGAGGAAGTCTTAGAGGGTTTTCCTTTCCCCGTCTCCTTCGTCTTCTCCCTCTCCGGGTTAGCCGAGCCTCTGAGCGCCCCATGTCCCTGCTCAGGATCTCCTGCAGGAGCCAGAGGGATAGTGCCTTCCTCAACAGGGAGAGGGGTTTTGTTTCTTTTACCTTTTCATTGAGGTGTAATTCACACAAAATGCACGATTCTTAGGTGGGCAGCTCAGTGACTTTTTTAAATGTATAAACACCTCTGTGACCATGAGTGAAATCAAAACATAGAACCCTCACTGCCTCCTGGGTGCCCCTCCCAGCCAAGGAAATGCTTGAGAATAAAACCCCTCCTAGAAAGGAGACCTGGATTAGAGGTGAACAAAATCCCTCCCAGCCTGGAGGACCCAGAAAAATGTAGAAGGTTGTGTATGGGGAGGGGAGTCTCTGTGCAGGATCCCAGGAAGCACAAAGGGCAGTCACTATGGCAGAGGGCTTCTGACCCTGCGCTTGATATGCACAGCCATCTCCTCTGCTTTAGTCTTTCAGGTTGTGTTTGCAACCTGAAACCCCAAGCAAGTCCCAAACACATATATATATATATATTGGTTGGCTGGCTGGTTCAGGGACCCAAACCCTTGACCTTTGTTCATTTTGAACACCCTCCTACTGAGATATCCCATGGTTCCTCATTGCATGCTGCATTCTGCCTTGCTGCAACAAGTCAATAAACCCAAATTTGCTCAGCCCCAGATGCATTCCTGATGGCTTTGTCTGAAGGACATTGGCACAAACATCAAGTTTTCCCATTCACAAACCTTAATGCAGAGGCTCAAGGACAGGAAGTCATGTGCATGAAGTGAGGGAAGTTGGGTGGGATTGGGGAGGGTGATGGGGTCCACCAGGGAAGCAGGGAGCAGGGTTCAAGTTGCTAGGAAAATAGGACTCACCTTTACAAGTTTCTAAAGTTCACCACAATCCTGTAAATTTGTTTGGGGTGGGGGTGTGGGGACAGCTGGCTGGTACGAGGATCCAAACCCTTGACTTTGTTGTTATAACACTGTGCTCTAACCAACTGAGCTAACAGTCAGCTTTCATCTCCTCTGCTTTAGAATAGTGGGGCTCCAGGAATGAAGAGCTCAAAAACCACCACCAGGCAGGTTCACATCCCAAGCCACATCAGCTTTACCTGTTTTGGAAGAGTCACCCTTGTTTCAGCAATATGTGGCATTGTCAGGGGGATAGTTTATTCTTTCTCCAAACCTACTTTCTCTTGCTACTCTTGAAGCCCACTTTACTCTTCAACAGGCCATCACAGCCTTATCCATGCTGTTGATGAATAAAACACGGCTCTTCTTAAACAACCTCTAGCTTTGCAGGGAAAACAGACATGACCCCTAATCTCTATCCAACAGGGCTAAGTAAGTGCTCTGTAAAGGAACGGGCGAAGAGTCAGAGAGAAAACAGTTAATTCTATCTATGGGGGATGGGAGAGAACTGAAAAAGGAATGAGCATTTTCCAAACATGGCAGGCTAGCAAGACAGAGAAGCAATGCCAACCTTACAGTTCTAGGCTATGGAGGTGCCAATGCATAAACTCAACCAGGTCATGGATGGACACACCCTTAGCATGGCCCAAGCTTCATTAGCATCATGGAAATTCTATTTTTCATGCAACCACTCATTTTTGGCTGGTGAACACAGCATATGAAGCTCCTTCCTCACAGAACTTAGGAGAAGAAGGCAGACAATAAATAATTTTAGGTTGCAATCATGGAACTAGGAGTCGGGAGATCCCAGATCTTTTTGCTGAGGTACAACATGCATTCAGTAAAGCACACAAATATTTGTGCACAGCTTAATGAATACTTACATATGTGTACACCCAGCAGTGTGCTGGTAAATGTTTAATTGATTCTTCAATGGGGAAAAGGCCTGAATGTAACATTTGCACATTTCTGCAGTGTAAGTACTCCTAAGATGGCCGATTTTGAACCACTTACGTGACATCACTAAATACAGAGTTGGGAAGAGATGTGCATAATCGGCTCCTGTGACCTGATGTGAGCCAGTGTGATCCAGCACCTCTCTGTATGTTGTAGAATATACTCAGGTACCCACCACTCAGCTCAAGATATAGAAGTTCCAACACCTAGAAGTGTTCACCATGCCCTCACTGTCAGGAGGAGGCTTTTGAGAGTAGAAATCTTGTCAGAAGAAAACCTGGCTGAGATATGAGCAAAGCCCCTCAGGCCATGGAGGACCAGGAAGTCTAGAATGCTGCTGGGAAAGGAGGAGAGCTCCTTGGATGAGTAACTGCCCTTTTCTAGGCTTCTGGAGAGTGAGATGTTGAGTGAGATGAGGGGTTTTAGCCATGCAACCCTCAGAGTTCTAAGGGGTCCTCAGAGATGCCTTGCAGGTCGCTGATGAGGGGGCTCCAGCAGGGGGAGTGGGCAGGCCTCCCGATATCCTCTCCTCTGATTCAACTTCAGTAGTTCACTTGTGACTGTGTGATGCACCAGGCTTCTGTGCAGGATTTCATCTGAAGAAAAAGTTTTGCAGTGAAGAACAGTCTCTGCTCCCCTCATTGCTCCAGGTGGCCTCTGCAGCACCGACATGCATGGGTTCTGTGACCACTGTCCCTTCCCACAGAACCTTCCTCCCTCCCTCCCTCCCTCCCTTCCACCTTCACTGAGCCCCGCACTGTGCTGAGAATAGGGTCCTACCTTCTCAGCAGGGAACGTTCACTATGTTTTCCTCTCACTTTCCCATTCTGACTTCAGGCCTATCTGCCTTGGCAGCAGCTGAGAGGACAAAGGCCTGTCCTTTGGGCACCCTATCACCTTGGGGGACTGCTTGAGGGAGGGGCCCTTGGAGTTTTCCTGGGCAAAGGTAAAATAATAGGGAAGGGAGGGAACCTTGGCTAATGTCATCCCCTTCCTCAAACCCGCACCAGACTAGTATAGATAATTTCTTTTCATTAATCAAGGGCCCTACAAATACCTTGACTGACCTCGAAGTCGTTTACACGTGGGAAAGAGGAAAGCAGCTTTTGACATCAGACAACAGACCTGGCACTCACAGCTAGACTGTGGGGGCTTTCCTGGTGATTGCAAACAATTTTACAAAAAACCAACATCAGACAAAGCCACTCCACGACTGTGATGAATCAAAGTGAAAGCAAGACCACTTCAAACTCATGTCTGAACACAGACAAAACAATAACGTTGTTCAAAGCACAACATGACCAACTATCCCCCTATCCTGATTAATAGCATGACTGCTGCTTATGCACCAATTACCGATTTAGCCTACACCTATTCTTGTCTTCTTCTAGATAAAATTTGTTAGGGTACCCCATCGTTGAATTACCTCTGCTTCCTGACAGCTCCAACCTAGAGCAAAGCCCTGCTTTCTTGAACTGTTGTCCAAATCACCTAACATAAGCCCCAATTCCATAATAATATATATATTATTATTCCCAGCCAAGGAAATGCTTGAGAATAAAACCCCTCCTAGAAAGGAGACCTGGATTAGAGGTGAACAAAATCCCTCCCAGCCTGGAGGACCCAGAAAAATGTAGAAGGTTGTGTATGGGGAGGGGAGTCTCTGTGCAGGATCCCAGGAAGCACAAAGGGCAGTCACTATGGCAGAGGGCTTCTGACCCTGCGCTTGATATGCACAGCCATCTCCTCTGCTTTAGTCTTTCAGGTTGTGTTTGCAACCTGAAACCCCAAGCAAGTCCCAAACACATATATATATATATATTGGTTGGCTGGCTGGTTCAGGGACCCAAACCCTTGACCTTTGTTCATTTTGAACACCCTCCTACTGAGATATCCCATGGTTCCTCATTGCATGCTGCATTCTGCCTTGCTGCAACAAGTCAATAAACCCAAATTTGCTCAGCCCCAGATGCATTCCTGATGGCTTTGTCTGAAGGACATTGGCACAAACATCAAGTTTTCCCATTCACAAACCTTAATGCAGAGGCTCAAGGACAGGAAGTCATGTGCATGAAGTGAGGGAAGTTGGGTGGGATTGGGGAGGGTGATGGGGTCCACCAGGGAAGCAGGGAGCAGGGTTCAAGTTGCTAGGAAAATAGGACTCACCTTTACAAGTTTCTAAAGTTCACCACAATCCTGTAAAGTGAGGGACGTAAGTCTCATTTTTACAGCTGAGTAAACAGAATTTGAGAAAGAATAATAATTTGCCAAAGTCACACAGTAAATGGCTGGGATTCTAACTCAAGGGTTGTAGGCTGAATGTTGGTATTCCTCCAAAATTCGTATGTTGAAGCCCTGACCCCAAATGTGGTAATGTTTGGAGAGGGGGTCTTTGGAGGTAATTAGATTTAAATGAGGTCTTGAGGATGGGGCCCGATGATGGGATTAGTGCTCTTATGAGAAGACGGAGAGAGACCAGAGCTGGCTTTCTCTCTTGCCATGTGAGGACGCAGCAGCATATGAAAGTACCCATTTCCCCATACTCTTCTCACTACTTGATGCTACCACGATTTTTAATTTTTACTCATTTAATGAGTGGAAAATGGTGCCTGCTGTAACTTTTCTGCTTTTTCTTCTCCTATGATTACTTTTATTCTAGTATAATTTCTGTGGAAGAAAAGTGGAGAGATATAGAAGAATCCTGCAGTTTATTTCAGGGGAACTGGGTAAAATGATAACAGCTGACATTTACTGAGCACAGCCCTGTGCAGATTTAAGCATGTCTGGGAGGCAGGCATATTCGGGTTTGAATCCTGGCCCTGCCACTTTCTAGCTGAGTGACCCCGAATGAGTCATTAACCTTTCTGCATCTTGGGTTCCCCATGTATTAAATGGGAATAAGAACAGCACCCACCTTCTAGGGTTGTTGGAAGAATTAAATGAGCTAATATTTGCAAAGGTCTTAAAGTGCCTGCCCATAGTGCTATATTAGTATTTGTTAGATAATTACAAATATATGCCAGAGGCTATGCTTTCTATATAAATTGACTCATTTGAGTCTCCCATCAGTTTTAATGTGGTAAATGCTATTGTTAATGCCATTTTATGGTAAAAGAAGCTGGGGCAAAGAGCGGTTGAGAAGTATGTCCAAGGTCACACAGCCATTATGCGCAGAACTAGGATCCGAGCCCAGGTTGCCCAGCACCACTTTACCACTGCGTTACACACTGACATTGTAAAGAGAGAGGGAGGAGCCAGATTCCACTTCTTGGGGCAGCTGCAAAAAGTGGGATAAAACTCTCAGCTGCCTCAGAAAGGCAGTTGGGAAGAGGCCACCATAGCCTCTGTCGGAGAGCACCCCCAGCTTGTCCAGGGTCTCCCAGCCTTTGGGACACCCCTCCCTCCAACCTCAGTGGTCCTGGGGTCCAGAGTTCAAAGCCTGTGTTCATGCCCCAGGTCCACCACTTCTTTGTTCTGTGAACTCAGGCAAACCTCCTACCTGGGACAGCCTCCCTGTCTTCCTTTGTCAAAATTCAGGCAGGGTCCCCTTAAGGATTAAAAATAATAATGTCTGCAAAGGCCCGGCATATAACAGAAGCCAAAAAAACCCCTCACTGCCCTTCCCTGCTTGGGCCTTTGGGCTGTTTTCAGTTTTGAGCTCTTCCTAACTTTCTCTCTTCTTGAAGCTCATATCATCATGAGGAAGAACTAGGAACTTGGCGTTCCAAGGGGGGGGCAGTGAGCACAGCCTACCAGATATAGGCAATAAGGGGGTGCATTGTCTTAAAGAATTTTAAAACAGTAATGAGACTGAGAGTCAGTCTGCTTTTTGTTATCACCATGCACTAGTAATTCTAAACCGTGCCAGTGATGAAATGCTCCTCCCTGAAAAAATCTTTTGTTGGTCTAAGTTCTACATGCCTGCACTCAGGGTGGGCTATTCCCCCCATCCCACCCTTGGTACACCACTGGGTAGGAATTCCATTTGGTACGGGTGCATCTGCTCCAATAAGGGGTCCTTGTGTGGGTCTGGATTCTAGCAGGAAGCAAAGAGAAGAAGGAGGGGTGGCTCTAGGGACCACAGACAAGAGGGTCATCTATTACAGCATAACGAACCATCCCAAAACAACATGGTTTAAAACAGCAACCACGTTGTTTTATTTTATTGCTTGTGATCCTGTGGGTTGGCAGGGCAGGGCTCAGCTGGGATGGCTCATTTCTTTTTTCCCTCTTGCGAAGTTAGGTATTTTATTTATTGAATTGCCATCTCCCCCTCACCCTCCCACCCCGCCATTGATTCCAAGGTGACATAAGAACTGGTGATAAGCCTGAACTATTTTACCCCTTAAATGCCATATTGTAGACCACAGTTGCCAAATGCAGAATACCAAGGGGATGGCTCATTTCTGCTCCTGTGGTTTGATGGGAATTAGTCTCTGGCTGCAATTTGGGATGGAAGATCCAAATGGCCTTCCTCTCATGCTTGGCCCCTCAGCTGGGATAGCTGGATACTGGGGCTTCTCGCCCTTTGTGGTCTTTCATCCTCCAGGGCCTTTCTCTCCCTGTGACTCCTAGCAGGACGACCCCGACTTCTTTACCTGGTGTCTCACAATGCCAATAGAGCAAAAGTGGAAGCTGTAAGGCCTCTTCAGACCCCAGCCTAGAACTCACATCATCTCACTCTGGCTGCAAGTCATAGGCGAGTCCAGATTCAGTGTGGGAGGGAACCACCCAGGAGAATGAATTCAGGGACGTGTGATTCACTGGGGGGATGGTGTAACCCAACTAGCCTACCCAGCTACCTCCCGAGTTTGCTCTGTCTGTGCCTTCCGCAGTGGTTTCCTTCAGACCAGCAAGTGCTTCCTCTGCCCCAGGCTCTGTGCCAAGGGCTTGGGAGCATCTTGCCGTATGGAGGCTGCTGCTCTCCAGTGGGCACCGATGCAGCTCCGTCCCTCGATGCCCTAAGCTCACCTGTGAGGCCCATCACACAAAGCCCCTTTCAGCAGGTCCTTCTGGCATCTCTTAGCATCACCAGCCTCCTCCTGTCTCCGAGCTGCACCCAAGTGTGTATATCTATTACAGGAAGGGGGAGAACAACCCAGCAGTATGTCACGGGAGTGATAATTACATCCCAAACTCCCATCATGCTGTCTGCTGCTGACCTCTCACCCTTCCTCTCTTTTAATCACCCCCTGGCATCACTCACTCTGACAGAGCAGCAGCACAGGCCCTGTGACCTGTCAGCCTGGGGACATGACTTATAGGGCCTCGCAGGTGGACAAAGGGAAGGGAGATAGGCCGCATAAATCTCCCGAGTGAATAAAGGAGAGTGATGGACTGTGCTCCCCGGGCCTGCGCCAGCAGACTCCGTGGTCCTGTTATTTGGTGCAGAGTTACGGTGATGAGGAAGTGGCCCAGGCTGACATGTGGGTC
The DNA here is from genome assembly GCF_000696425.1 of Galeopterus variegatus. Lineage (NCBI taxonomy): Eukaryota > Metazoa > Chordata > Mammalia > Dermoptera > Cynocephalidae > Galeopterus > Galeopterus variegatus. The sequence goes on along the minus strand of NW_007726401.1, from coordinate 678,128 downwards.
CAAATCAACCTTGCCAAAGCTGGCAGCCCCCAAGCAAGTCCCAATGTCATGTCCACCCCATGTCCCTGGGGAGAGTGGGAGAGGGAGGCAGCAGGACCGTGGATGCTGGCTCCTAGGCTGGTCATCGTATCACTGAGGGCAGGGGAGGAAGGAGGGAAGACTGGCCTCAAGCAAAGCAACCCCTGGCCTAGCCCTGGGGCTTTCTGAGAGCTCAGCCAGGAGCTTCTTCTGGGACAGGACAGGAGCATTGCCAGGCCTGGAGTTCTCCAGGATTTCTAAAGAGAGTTGGTGTGATGCCTCCTGCATGGTGAGAGGCCACCTAAACAGAGGGCACTGATGGGGATGAGTTCACAGGTTGTGTGCAGGACTCATCAGGACCTTCCTAGGCTTTGCTGATTAGCTCAAAGGGACCTGTCCCCACTAAGGCATCTAAGAAGGAATAGAAATCTGCTGACCCAAAACCCTGACCTGAATAGGCATGTTGCCCTTCCATGGGTGGACCCTGGAGTCAGGATGAATCACACCAGTTCATAAGATGCCAGAAGACTTCCAAGTCCTTCTTAATCTACTCCCTGAGTCTAGCCTGGGGGCTGCAAATTGGGGCCCATGAGCCAACTATGGCCCTGCAGGTGTCTTTTATTTGGTCTGCATTGATTTTATCCAACTAGAATTAGCAGGTCTTCAGACAGGGTAGCTTTCTGCAGTCCATGTCCCACAGATATCTGCCATCTCACTCCCTCCCAGCTCCAGTCACTGACATGACCCACCACTTCTTCATAAAGAGTGTGACCCCCAAGGAAGCCCCTGTGGCCCAGGCATGGCTTCTGGGTGGTCCCACTCAGACCCTCCACTCTTCTTGTGGCCCCTTTCCCACCTCACCACTACTGCCAGCCTCTCACCTCTATCTAGACAGTTCATTCACTTCCTCAAACCCCTTACTGCTTTCATTGCATTTGAGCCTTACAATAACCCCCAGCAGATAGCACCACCCCACCTTGGGCAGATGGAGAATGTGGGCTGAGGGGTTAACTGGCTTGCTCTGGTCTGTACCACTTCCTAGTGAAAGAGAAGACAAGGACCCTTCTGATTCCAGATCTGTCTCTTTTCACCAGATCATCTACAGAATCCTTGCCCCGCCCTCCCAACTATAAATGTATAGTTGACTCATCCTATGTCAGTGTTCAAGCGCTGTTTGGTCCAATCCTCTACCCTATGCACAACCTTCACAATAACCTCAGTGTGGATGAGGGGCCCCAGCCCCTGCTGGCACCTGTGTCCTCAGAAAGCTCTTTCTCATGCTCCTCTGTGAAGTCCCCTCACCACCACCATGGGCTCTCCTGCCGCTCTCAGGTCCACATGGAAAAGAGTCACTTCACTTTAAGAATTTCAAACCCCTTTCTCTGGCCAAATAGGCTCAGTTGTTGTGTTGGTCAGAAACACAAGGAAGATAAATCCAACTCAAAAGATAATTTATTGGCTCACGTAATGGAAAAATCCAGAACCAAGGGTTCAAACAACGTTGTCAGAAATGTGTCCCCATTTCTCGGCTCTGCCTTCTTCCACGTTGACCCTGTTCTCAGGCAGGTACTCCCAATGTGGTAGCCTGGGCAGACCCAGCCTACATCCCACCAGCTCAGCAAATGCAGCAGAAAGAGAGTGCCTCTTTCCCAGTAATTCCGGCAAAAGCTGGGGCAGGACTCTCTTTGGCTTGGCTTAGATCACATGTCCACCCCTGAACCAGTTCTTGTGGCCAGGAAGGCACAAGTCTCTGAATGTCCAGACCTGGGTCATGCACCCACCACCTGGGGGTTGACCACACCTGTATGACATGGAAAGAGGGGTGGAGTGGATCCCCTAAAGACAATCATGGAACTATTTCCAGAACAACGGGGAATAGAGGTTGGGCCAAAACAACCACTGCCCTGTAGTCACCACGGTTTTGAGGCCCATCCCATTGGGTATTCTTTCTGACCAATCACTGGGGTATAGCTCCAGAGAGAAGAACTCAATAACTCATGTGTGGTATCAAGAGTGGAGAGTGGGCCCCAGATCTACCCACTCCATGCTGGACACACCACTTTCATTACAGAAACAAGGGTCCCCTTTGATAGCATGCAGCCACACTGCAGTCCTAACTCGCCAAGGCTGCAGGCAACTCGCGCCCACATTTTCCTTCACATGCACTGCAGTCAGCCACACATCTCCCCTTCTGCATTTATACAAGAGTGAGTGGCTTTCTATGCGATCCCATTCAATTACAGCTTGATAGTCTCAGCTGCCTCATTCAACTCATTGGAATCATCTAACATATGGCAGTGTCGCAGTCCTAAACTATGATCAAAACATGACGTATTTCCTATCCAAGTCCTTGGTTTTAAAAAAGGCTTAACAGGGCAGGGTTAAGAGCAGAGCTTGTGGATTCCACTAGATACTCCATCTACAGTCACATCAATCCAATGATGAACTGTCTTCAATGAGGAAAATAATAGCACCTATCCCATAAGATGGTCGTGATGATTAAATAAGTTAATACGTTTAACACTCTTAGAACAGGGCCTGGCACACAGTAAGTAATATGAAAGTGAACGTGTTTGCTAAACAAATAGGACTTGACAAATCAAGAGATGTGAACTAAAACTGTGTTATTATTCAATCCACATTTCTGTGTCAGGTCCCAAGTCTGTTGTGGTGGGTTTTGTCAAACACTCTGAAAATAAGAGCGTGATATTCTGGCTTTCCTTCATCAATCTTATAAAACAGGAATGTGGGGTTTGGCTGGGATGAGCAATGCTGGCCCCTCGTGACCCACATTCCTTTCTGTGAGCTCCAGAGCCATCTATCTGATAAGCACACTGCTGTAAAACTGTCAGGGGAGCATCAATCTTACTGATCAAGAATGTGTGGCACTACCTATTGGAAATTTGGAAAACATGGTATTAGTGTCTCTCTCCTTGGGGTCAAAGCTATGACTCAATTAAGAAGCATCAATTCAGTTTCTTTTAGGCCCAAAGCAACAGCCCCCAAAGTCAGGACCCTTCCCTGATCACTCACCAAGCTAAGCATTGGCTCCTAGCATTAGATGAAGCAGGTAACATAACACTCACCATAGTGGCTTAGCCATAAGGATTCATAGAGCCTGCACACCGAGAAGTTCAGAGGCAGCAGGTGCTAGGACTGCTTTGGGAGTTTAACCATGTATCAGGGACCCAGACTCTTTTTCTGTTGTTCTGCCATCCCAAGTTGTTGGTTAGGGCCTCATGTCACAAGATGACTGCTGCAGTTCCAGTCAGCAAGGCATTCTTTGAAGCACAAAGAAAAAGGAAAGATCAGTACCAGTGAATTCTTCTTTCTAACCTTTTCCTACTGGGAAGCAAAATATATTTTCCAGAAGCCCCCAGTAGGCTTACATCATTAGCTAATACATCATTAGACAGAAGAAGTCCACATGGCTTCCCCTAACTCCAAGGGAGGTTAGGAACAAGAGGATCTATACTGTATAGTAAGTGGGGGTGAGGGAAGAGGGGGCTTAGGAGCAACTGAGGGGTGGCCGACACACAAGGCCACCGGAGTGTCCTTGGCAAGATTGTAGTCCTATCAGTTCACCCCCTCACAGCCCAAATATTAGTGCTGCAAGTAACCTTAAATTGATCTTGTCCAACTCCCTCATCTAGCCATAATAAAACAGAGGCCCGAAGAGAAGACTTGCCCAAGGCCATGCAGCTTGTTAGTAGTTGAACAGTGTCTTCACCCTTAAATGAGGATAACAATGTGTATTAGGTTAGGGTTCTCCAGAGAAACAGAACAAAGAGAGAGAGAGAGAAAATTGATTTTGAGGAATTGGCTCATGCAATTGTGGGGACTAGTAAGTCTAAAATTTGTAGGGCAGGCTGGGAGGCTGGAAGTTCAGGTAAGAGTTGATGTCGTGATCTTGAGTCCAAATTCTGCAGCGGGGCTGGCCTGTTAGCTCAGTTAGTTAGAGCAAGGTGTTGATAACACCAAGGTCAAGGGTTTGGATCCCCATACCGGTCAGCTGCCAAAAAACAAAACAAATTCTGCAGGGCAGCAGGCTGGAAACTGAGGCAGGGATTTTATGCTGCAGTCTTGAGAATTTCGTCCTCTTCGGGAAATCTCAATCTTAAGGCCTTCAACTGATTGGATGAGGCCCACCCACATTATGGACAGCAATCTGCTTTAGTCAAAGTCTACCGATTTAAATGTTAACCCCATCTAAAAAATACCTTCACAGCAACATCTACACTGGTGCTTGACCAAACAACTGGGCCACACAGCCTTGCCAAGTTGATACATAAAATTAATCATCACAGAATAGTACTTGTCTCATAAAGTGGTTATGGCAATCAAATGAGTTAATACTTGTAAAGCTCTCAGAACAGGGCCTGGCACAGAGCCAGTATTATGGAAGTGTTAAATAAACAAATCTGTAAACAAGCAAACAAATAAACTGGGATTTGAATCCAGGCTTTCTACCGCAGCACACACACAGAGGCACCATGGGATGTTTTACATTTTTCGGGCAAACACAACAATACTTGACCTCCACTGGACACCACGGGAACTACTAGCCTGAAGCTTTATATCAGATCTTGCTATCCTCTTGTCAGTGAAACCACATCTTTGCAAAGCTTTGCTGTGCCCAACAGGCTCACACATCCCATTGGTATGTAATCAGAGTAAGGAATAAAATTAAAATATTTAAACTATAGATATGTGCATTTTGTCAAATGACTAATTCATTGTTAAGACATGAATACTTAAGCTCTTTAGACCTAGCTCTTTAAAAAACAGAACTTCAGGTGATTCTTTAGACTAGAGGCATCATGAAAACACTACTGAGATGCTGAGAATCGAGCCGGTTCAGGCACTTCTGTTCTTTCTTCTGCTCCTCCACACTTTGCACCGTCGCTCACAACCCTTGTCCACACCCAACCTCGCTGACGACAACGGGGGTGGGGACGGGAGGGGTAAGGGGTCTAAAGGGGCTGCCCTTTGGGTTGCAGGCCTGTTCTCCATGCTGGCCACAGGGCAGTGAGTGAGACTGGAGGGCTTCATCATGGAACGCCCCTCTGTGGGATGGAGGGAGAGGCGGGCTGGGCACCCTGCAACTGGTGATGGGATGAGAGGGACCCAAGGCAGGATGGGGTAGGTGTGGGGCTCCCTTCAATTGAACTGACACTGCAGGATCCTTGGGGCAGAGCACTCTGGACAGAGTCAAATCTGGCCTTCCCTTGGTGAAACCAGGAGGAGTCGGGCAGGTGGGCCAAAAGCCACCCCTGCCTAGTCCCAGGGAAGCAAGCGCCAAGCCAGAGTCCCTTTCCATCTCTGGGGTAGCATGTGGATGCTGGGCAGAATCCCCTCTGGCATGCTTTTGCCAGCCCCAACCTCCACCCCAAGCAGGGTCAGGCTCAACGCAGCTCCATTCTTGCTGGGAAAGGCATTGCCACGCAGTCCTGGGGTAAGAAAGTGAGAGAGACCCTCCTTCCCAGCCTCACCAGCTGGGCCTGTGCCTCTGAAAAGTCGCAGTCACAGCCCCCCTACCCTCCCCCCATCTGCCGTTTAACGATGATGGAAGTTGCTGTCAGTGCATGGCGACAGTAATAAACACTCTTCTTAATAACACAGGGTGTACCTCTTATTAAAATGAATGGACTACCACGGCGCAGCCTGGGGCCGCACGGCTGGCAGCCAGCCGGGGACAGCAGCCCTCAACTGGAGCAGTTTATCTGCTGTAATTACTGGCAGGACAACGCAGCGGGGGCTTCTGAGGGCAGGCTGGGAATGGGTCCAGGCCCAGGGTAAGCTCAGAGGCATATCCACACATCTGGAATGCTCACACCTCCCCGCAGAAGAACCTCAGCATTCCCCAGACCTCAAACCCAGGAATACACCTTCAAGGGTATATATACGCACCTATCCAGGGATACACACATGCAGGCCTGGAGTTGACACAGAAACCCTCTGGTGGCACTCATGCATGCCTGATGTGGCAAAAAAGCAGAAGAGGAACCAGGCCCCTCACGCTGCCATGCCCTCAGGGTGGCCCAATGCCACTGGTAGGAAAGAAATGGGTTATGTGCGTAAATAGAGGCAGGTGTGTGTGGAGGGCAATGACCTAGAGCTCAGAGAGCACACACAGTGTTGCATGGAGACGTGCCGGGAACCAAGTACTGGTGCACTTGACAGTGTTGTGATCATAAAGACAAGGTCCCAAGAGACCGCATAGGCTTGTGACATCATAAAATGATGGGTAATTAGGTGCCCCCATTATATGCTTTCATGGCACCATGGCATTTAAAATTCTAATTTATCATTTGATGATTAGTTATTTAGTCTGTTGAAAGAATGTAGGGATGGATGAGCGAGTGAATTAGTGAATTAACGAGAAGGCTCACGGGGGAACACGGTGAAGTGTGAGGGTCTTTCTGAGAAGTCATGCACATATGCATAGATACACACTCAAATGCATGTGAACCCTGAAAAAGCCAATCCCCAGGACAGATCCTGAGTGGCTCACTGGATCTAAATCCTGAATGGAGCTGTATTCATCCATTTTTTGTTGCTTATAAGAAAGCACACTGAACTGGGTGATTTATAAAGAAAATGAAATTTATTGCTTTACAGTTTCTGAGGCTAGGAAGTCCAAAGTCCATCTAGTGGTGGTGACAGTGACCCAAGGGTCTCACATTGCAAGATGGTGGAAGCAGAGAGAGCAAAGAGAGCAAGAGACAGACCTTCCTCTTCTTTTAAAGCCCTTAGAACTACACCCCTGACCACCGTTTTAATCCATTCACTGCTGCACGATCCTACAATCCAATCATCTTTTCAAGGCTCCACCTTTCAATCACCATAATAGGATCTCCCACCCTCTTAAGAGTCACAGTGGGGTCCAAGTTTCTAACACATAAAACTTGGGGGACACAATTCAAGCTTCAATGAGTTTTGGGGGGACATAATTCAATACACTACAGGAGCTGAGTAGCCATTTGCCCACTAGAGGTTACATACATCCCCTGTCTGAGGTTTTCACAGGCCTGTCCCTGCCACCCACTAACTGCAAGAAAGCCTTACTTTGCCACCAGAACTTAATCAACGAACTGCAACCCGTCAAGTGTTAACTGGCCAGAACTCGGCAAGCCAGAATTTCTCTTTTGCATTATGAGCTAAACCAATCAGAACTGTGCAAGTTCAAGTCCCTGTTTTGCATAGGAGGACCAGAATGGGAACCTGGGTGGGCTCTTTGGCTATATAAGACAATCCCTTTCTCCATTCTAGTGGAGTGCACTTTCATTTTGTACCAAAGGCTGTGTCTCCCCGGTTTGCAAGTTGTTCGAGGAAATAAAGCCTCTTTTTATCTCCAAATTTCTTTTGCAGTTAATTTGTTAACACATATATACTCATGTGCACATGCACACACACACACAAAATACATACACATGTAGGCATGCACACGTAGGCATGCACGCGTACTGACACACACAAGTTCAGGCACACTCAAAACTCACTCATGCTCAGACACTGTATTAGTTCATTTCTGTTGCTTATAACAAAATACACAAAACTGGGTGATTTATAAAGAAGACAAAATTTATTGCGTATAGTTTCTGAAGCTGGAAAGTCCAAAGTCCATCTGGTGGTGGCGAGAGTGACCTCAGGGTCTCACATTGCAAGATGGCGGAAGCAGAGAGAGCAGAGAGAGAAAGAGACTGACTCTCCTCTTCTTTTAAAGCTGTCAGAACCACGCCCCTGGCCACCATTTTTAATCCATTCACTACTGCACGGTCCTACAGTCCAATCATCTCTTCAAGGCTCCACCTTTCATTTACCATAATAGGATTTCCCACCTCTTAACAGCCACAGTGGGGGCCAAGTTTCTAATACATAAAACTTGGGGGACACAGTTCAAGCTCCAATGAGTTCTGGGGGGACATAATTCAATCCACTACAGCCTCCGAGAACAACTAGTAAAACTGGATTTAAAAACAGAAAATATGCAACATGGATGACCCTTGAGGACATTGTGCTAAGTGAAATAAGCCAGTCATGAAAAGACAAATACTGTGTGTTTCTACATATATATGAGGTACCTATAGCAATCACATTTACAGACTTTCTGTTTTGCAAGATGGAAAAGATCTGGAGACTGGCTGCATGACAGTGTGAATGTACTTAACATAACTAAATTGTATTTAAAATGGTTCGGGTGGTAAAATTTAGGTGTATTTTACCACAATTAAAAAAAATAAAACAGAAAACAAAAAGCAACACCCACTCGTAGGCAGCAGAGAGCTACCCCAGCAGCAAGGACGGGAAGGGCCAGGCTCCCAGAGAAAAGGGAAGCAAGAGGGCGAGCCTGGCATTTGTATCTGCTCTTCCCGGCGGGGTGTCTGCTGGTTCAGAAGCCAGGACAGGACAGTCCAGAGGCCAGGAAGAGTTAGGCCTCCAGGGAGAGTCCCCAGAAAGGGTTTTAAGATGCCTCTTAAGGGGTTTTAAGAGGAGCCGGAGGACAAGGCCCCAACAGCTCTCTCCATCCCTTCTGCAGCCACCATGTGCCCTGGTCTGCCCCAGACTCCCCCAGACCTACAAACAGGTCAGCCTTCATCTGAGGGTGGCACTGTATTTGCCTTTCCAAAATGAACCCCACCCCTTTCCTTCTCTCCTCCCACAGTTTGTCAGCAGTGGCCTGCCCTCCTCATGAGCAAGGGCTGTACACAGCAGGTGTCCTCCTCTGGCTCCTCTGGCTTCGTGTTTCCACTGCACTTACTAGCACTAACGAGGCTGCAAACCACGTGAACCATGTGAGCTCCAAGTTAGAGCAGGGCTATCACAGCTCGGGTGGTTCTTGGGCCAGCTTCTGTGGGTGGGTGATGAGGAGGCAGAGTCCAGCACCCCACATTATGGAGACACTCTAATAATTTTAAAATGATGTACATTTGGCGCACGCCTTGTGAGAAGAATTTTACAACTATTATCTCATTTTATGCTCACAACAAGGCTGTGGTGGCACAGTGTTAGCCCCATTTTGCAGATGAGGAAACTGAGGCTCTGAAAGATTATGCAGATTGCCCAATCTCAGTTCCTGAGATTTTAACCACTGAACTGTGCTGCTTTTAGTGCTGCTGGGGGAGCTTGCTCCAGATCCCCTAAGGTCCCCAACCACAAGGAAAGAGGAGAGTAGATGTCTTCTTTTGGGATGAGGGATATGGAACTCTGATGACCTCTGTCATACCTTTGGGCAGTTGTGCTGGCTGGAGTGATGAAGTGGCTGGGCAACACCACTGTCACTCCAGCTTTCCCAATTGAGGGCCCAAATGACTGGCCCAACGGACCCTGGGTCAATGGGATCGATGGCTGCCTCTAGAGATGCCTACTGGACAGGTTGACCGCTGGACCACTCACAATGAGCCCAGGGCCAAGAGATAGCCTTGGGGAGGTTTGGGATGAACCCTACTATGGGCTCCTCCAATAATTGTGTCCAGGTGGCTTCAAGGGTAACCTTGAATAGTACAGTTTTGAAGAAGGGTGTGGTCAGGAAAGAGTCTCACCTATGTTGCATTGACAGTGATGATGCTAATAATGATAATAATCAAAGGTAACATTCTTTGAGTACCCACTATGAACCAGCCACCTGCTACGATCTTCTATGCCTTTGTTACTAAAAGTGTGGTCCGTGGGCCAGCAGCACAGGCATCACCAGGGAGCTTGTTAGAAATGCAGGGTCTCAGGCCCTGCCCAGGCCTGCTAAGTCAGAATCTGCATTTTTTTTTTTGCTGTAAAGTTGTTTGAGTTCCTTTTATATTCTGGATATTAATTCTTTGTCAGAAAATCTTTCTGATTTTCTGTTGTTCTTCTGTGTTTGTTGGTTTCTTGGGGGTGGTAGATAAACTACTTTTTCTCTTTATTGTTAGCATTTTTGTTTTACTGGTAGGTTTTGTTCTTTCTTGAGTATTCATGGCCATGATGGTTGTTTTTCAGGTATCAAACCCAGTACTCCCTTGAGAATTTGTTGTAAGGCTGGTCATGTGGTAGTGAACTCCACAGTTTTTGTTTGTCTGAGAAATATACTATTTGTCCTTTATTTCAGAAGTATAGCCTTGCTGGGTAAAGTATTCTTGGCTGGCAATTTTTGTCCTTTAGTATTTTGAATATACCATCCCGGCGGGAGCGCCGCCACGCTTCCCAAGCGGCGCACTAGCGCAGTGCGCCACCGGGCCAGCCCCAGAATCTGCATTTTAACAAGATCCCTGGGTTATTCACTGGCACAGTAAGGTTTGAGAAGCTTTACAGCTTGTCTGCATCAGTCCTTAGTACAACATTCCTAGGAGGTGTTTTCTTTTTGTTTTGTTTTCTTCAGATTTTATAGGTGAGGAATCAGAGACCCCGAGAGGTGGAGTTGGTTGTCGAAGATGACACAGGTAGAAAGTGATGGCGTTAGAATTCAAAACTACGGCAGTATGGCTTCAAAACCAACACCAGTGATGCGAGGTTTATAGCTGATTCTCTGATTCTGGGCTTCTGATTGTTTTACTGTCTCCTGCCTCAGGAAAGACACCTGAAGCTCCCCTGGGGGTAGGACAAGAATAAAGGTGGGAGGCCCCCATCTCCCCACTCCAGCTCATTTGGGCACTGCAGCAGTGGGGGCCTGTGCCCGCAGCCCCTTGTGGGAGGTGCTGGGAGGGCAGCGACTCAGGCACCCATGAGGAGTCCCTTCTGTTGCCCACCCCGCAGCTCCTCAGCCTGGCCCCCTGACACGGTCCCAGGCAGCCTAGAGCCTGCTGGTTGAGCCCAACTCCCAACAAACCAGAGGCATCCTCCCACCTGCCCAAGGTCTGGGGCAGGACCGTGTCCCGCAGCCCCTCCCTCGGGAAGGCATGAGGCTGTGCTATTCTCTGCCAGCAGCATCTCTGCCCATGGGGCTGTGGCACATGACGCATCTCATTCCGAACCCCTCAATCTTTCCCATTAGCTGAGATTGCAGGTTCAGAGCACAAACATCGCCACCTGTCACCGTAGCTGCACGTCAGCCATCAGCTGGGAATAGTCTGGTCTCCTTCAATCCATCACACAGGGTTTCCACGGCTCTCACTCCGAGACCACTCTGTGAGCTCTTCCCCCAGCCCGGGCCCAGGGGATTTGCTGCATCAGAGGTGAAGGGAAGGGGAGGTAGGAGGAGAGGGTGGGGCACTGTGACTGTAAACTGAGGACAGGGATCTCTCAGGGGCTGAGCCAGCTGCTCCTGAAGAGCCCAGGCTAGACCACGGGGCAGACCTGCTCCAATACTACAGAGGAAGCCGATGAAGAGGAGCAGGGGGCAGAGGCTCCCCCCATCACCCCCAAGGCTGTGGTCTGTGCTGGCCACCTCTGAAGATGCAGCTACTGTTAGAACTGCAGGTCCTGGGGTCACACCCTGGGCATTCTGACACCGTGTGGCTGGGATGGGGCCTCAGAATCTGCATTGTAATAAGGCTGCTTCCTGGGATTCTGAGGCAGTTGGTCCCTGAACCTCAAAGTTGAGAAACGTTACTGATGGAACACCGTATCAGTTAGGTTAGGCTAGGTCACACTGTCGTAACAAACAGTCCGAAATCTCAGTGGCTTGAAACAATGATGATTCACTTCTTGCTCTAGCTACAGGCCCTGTGCAAGTTGGCAGGGAAGCTCTGTTCATGGAATAATAGGGACCCGGGCTGACAGAGCTCCATCGCAACCATATTTCTGTGATCACCATGCCAGTGAGGAGAGAGCGGGAGGGTCTCATGTCAGCAAATAAGAATCCCGCTTGAAAGTAGCACGTGGCAGTTCTGCCCATAACCCATTGGCCAGAACTAATTGCAGGATCCTGTCTAACTTCAAGGGGGTGGAGAAAGAGCATCCTCCTGCATGCCAGGAAAGAGAGAGGAATGGGACAGGGATGAACAGCTGGAATGTCCGCCACAAGCACTATGGCCAAAGGCCATCCCTTGTCTGGTGCAACTTTCCCCTCTGGCTGCAGGAGGCAGAGCAGAAAACAGCAAACGAGGCGGACGCCAGGGCCCACCCTCCACTTCCCCAGCACTTTATAGTCTTCTAAGTTTATTCACACGCAGTAGCTCATTGATTCTTGCTGCAGCAGAATTATTTATAGATGTAAATTATGAATATTATATTCTCTTTCATATTATATTCACTCAGCTTTCAGAAGAGCTGAGTGAATAGCCCAACGCCACACAGTTAAAGAGAAAGACTGAGTTTAGTACCCAGGTGTTTGGGCTCCTAGTCCACGGCTTTTCCAATCAGGCTCAGGACAAGGCAGGGCCAGGAAAGGTGAACTTTGTGCTTGTCGGCTCAGGCTGGGCCTTCCCCAGTGAGCTGGGTCCCTGTGCACTGCGGAAGTCTTACTTTTTGTCTTCATAGGTTCAACCCCATGCTCCAAACCCTATGATGCTGCAGGCAGTCCAAGAAAGAAAACCTTTCTTTCTCCTCCATCCACCAGGAGAAGGGAGACGCCATCAGCCCCAGCCTCCAGTGGTCTCTACATCAGCACTTGGCCCACCTCCCCCAGGCTGGCAGACAGAGCGTGTTCAAGACTCAACTTCAAGGGCAGTGAGGAACACAGGTGAAGCTGATTGGTGTGTCTGGGATCCAGCAGGGTTGCTGTGGGAGGTTAGGGAGGGGACTCTTTTACCTCCTAGTAGTGTAACCCAGTGAAAGCAGGACAATCTGGTTACACAACGCACATTCACACCTAGGGCCCCAGGGCAGGGCTGGGCTGGCTGCCCCAGTTCTGGAATGGGGCTGCCTTGGGCATACACTGGGGCATTCACCACTCAGCCAGTGCAGAGAGCCATCTGTTGTGATCACAGACATTTAAATGTGGTCACTTCTGTACTTTTCATCCTAAAAGAGGACTGTGCCCCTCACACATGCTTTTTGTTTTCTCCTGGGAAAAAAGTGATGCAGGGGCTCTGGATTTCCAAATCCTCAGAGAGAGGTCTGTGCTGTCACTGAGCCACTCCATGACCTTCAACCCTGAACCTAATTTCCCTTTTTCTGTCTTTCCTTGCAGCCCTACTCAAGGGTGGGAAGTGGGGAGGCATGAGTTTCCACCTACTGACCCCACACCAAGGTACTCACAGGGTGTCTGGCCTCAGGTTGTGAAACTGCACAGAAAACAGACAGGTACAGATTGGACCTGGGATAGAGTCCCTGGTGTAGGTGCTTCCAACCTATGAGGTCTGTAAACCTCTTATTCTCACTGACTCCCTTATCTATAAAGTAGGGCAATGACAACAGTCTATTTTCTAGGACTTTTCAGTTCCTTCCTCCAACAGAGATTTATTGAGCACCTACTACATGCCAGGCATGACTCTAGGAGCTGGAAGCACAAGAGGGAGCAAGACAGACAGAGTCCCTGTGCTCGCAAGCCTGAGGGGGAAGAAGGTTAGAGAAGTAGACACTAAGTCAACTGAGGGGTCACTACAGTTGTGGTAAGTGCCATGAGGAGATGATCAGGATTGTGAGATAAAGAGTAACTGGGCTGGATCTGGGACGTAGTGAATGTAGACTAGGGGGTCAGAAAATATCTCTCTGAGGAAGTGACATCTGAGTTCTGACTAACGGTGCACGTGAAGATCTGGAGCAGTACACTGAGGCTGAGGGAGGTGCAAAGGCCCTGTGGCTGGAAAGGGCTTGGCAGGTGCAGAGGGCACCAGTGTGACTGGAGAAGAAGGAGGCCAACCCAGGAGGGAAGTGAGTAGCCCTGCTCCGACACAGGTCACACTGAACCAGGCTGAGAAGCTGCTGGGTGGAAATTGGGGCCTCCTACAGTGCAGCTCCTGCCCTCAAACCCAACCCCCCTCCAGCTGGCTCAGGGGAAACTAGAAGTGTTCAGCAGAACTCCAGGGCTGGGCAGGCTGCCCTGGGACCACACAAACCCTCCCACCTGCACCCACGCAAGGCCTCATAGAAAGGGAACAGCTCCGTCTCCTCTTAGGCCCCGAGACATTGGGAAGGGGTGGCTCTGTCACCTGAGCCCCTCAGGAAGAGATACCTGAGGTCCCAGCACCCACTTGAGCAGCCTCATTTCTGCCCTCTGACTACACACATGGTCATAGAGTGACCTCTAGTGATGAACACCCTGCAGAGAGCCACCAACGGGCCCTTGCTTCAGAAACCCAAAGTGGGCAAAGCCAAAGCAAGGTGGCAGCAGGCCACATGGGTATCGGAGGGACTGCAGGACAAGGAACAGCAAGACACCCGAGGACCCAGAACACGGCTGTTCTCTGAGGTCTGGGAAGCAGCCTGGAGTGCTGGCAAGGACACTCACTGGGGCAGAAGTCCAGGCTCTGCCTCAAATTGGCTGGGTGACAAGGGTAGCTGAGCCTCAGTTTCCCCTTCTAGGCTTTCCAAGGTCTCCTCAGAGTCTTATATCAAGACTCTAAGGTAGGCAGTAGTCTCTCCATTTTAGAAATAAGGAAGTGGAGGCACACTTAGTGCTAGAGGGGGCTGGAGCCAAGATTCAAGTCAAGGCCAAGATTCAAGTGAAGTCCATTATTCCCTTTCCACTGTGCCTCATAGCTCCTCTGCCTGGACCTCCTCAGGGAGACCAGCACTTCTCAGGAAACCAATGAGCTCCCAGGGCACAGTCGGCCTCAGTGACTCTGTTTGGAGCCGTATGTTAGAGAGGACAGAGCCAGCTCCATATGCATGAGTAGGAAGCCCTTGTGTGCAGGGGCTACATATATAGAGAGGTTGGCATGGCTAGCACAAGCCATGGCCTCCTGTCTTTTGTTCCTGTGGAGAAGTCTGCAGACCCCATCCAGCTCCAGGGAGTGGGGGGAGGGGTACAGGTGGACTTCGGACGCCCCCATGGACATGGGCCTTGTGCTCATTTGCATTTCAGTCTCCACGACTGAAGGACATTGCAGTTGGAAAGAACCGTGGAGGTCATGTGTGCTGACTCCTGATATTGGAATCTTCTCTGCAACATCCAGCTTCAGGCGGGATGCCTCCAATTGTGGGGAACTCACTACCTCCATCACCACATTCCATTCCATTCTGGGGAGTCTGTTATTCATAGAAAGTTCCTTATATGAAGCTGCCATCTGCCTCCATGGAACTTTGGATCATTGATTCTAACTTTTGTCCCCAAATCACACAAGATAAATCTGTGCAGGCTTTCTTATGATACTTTGTAGAAATCTACTGAAAACTCTTCTGCAGGCCAAACAGTCCCAGTTCCTTTGACCATTCCTCACATAGCACCTTGTCTAGAGCCTCCCCAGTTGATCATCCTCCTGGGAATATATTCCAGCTGTCTCTCTGATCCAAGTCACTCATTTAACACTTTGAAGAACTGTATGTGAAATGGACTCATGAAAAAGACACTTGGGGGGAAAAAACACATGAGCATGACACTATTATACTACACATGCCACAAAATAAGAAAAAAGATGAATCAACCACTTTAAAAAGAGCTGAAATGGATTCCGGTCAAGATGGTGGAATAGACAGTACCCAGCACCACTCTCTCCCGCAAATCAACCAATTTACAACTATAAAAAAGCAACAATAGCCAAGCTGGGGCCGCTAGAGCTCAGGGGAAGAGGAGGAGAGACCTACGGAGTTTGTGAAGGTGGGAGAAGCCATGAGAGAAAGAAAACTACCCTTACTGTTTGGAGCCCCAGCTGCTTTAAGGCTGGAGCTGCTGAGTGCATGGAGCAGGAGCCGGCAAAAGCCACAGCTGTGCCCTTCAGATAAAGTTGCTTGGAGGTAGCAGGAGAGAAGAGGGCCTTGGCCCCCAGGCCAGCAAGACTGCTAACAGGGTTCCTGGGGACCCACATAGGAGCAAGAAGCCACAACAACTGAGAAAAGGAGCCACTCAGAGGCTGGTGAGTCATTGCAAGGGACCAGGGCATGGCCTGTCCCATGGGAAGTGTTTGCAGCATGGGCAGTGAGTGAGATGGGCCCACCAAGAGAACACTAGGGCACAGCAAGGACAGCTGATTTGCACCCCAATCAGTGAAGGACCACTCAGAGGAGACTGGTCAGGAGTATAGAATTGCATGGGGTGCAGTTTGATGAAAAGACTTAGGCCCAGACCAGAGTTTCTTACACAACCCAGGTGCACTGGATCTCTTGAGAGCTGGGAGTACCTATAAAGTCAACCATTAAAACCTGAGCTGCAGGGCCGGCCCGGTGGCGCACTGGACGGTGCACCGCTTGGGAGTGCGGCGGCACTCCCACCAAGGGTTCGGATACCATGTCGAGACCGGTTCCCGCTCACTGGCTGAGCATGGTGCGGGCGCAACACCGAGGGTTGCGATCCCGTTGCCGGTCAGTAAAAAAGACAAAAAGACAAAAAAAAAAAAAAAAAAAAAACCTGAGCTGCACAAAAAGCCTTCCATAGGGAATCAGCAGCAAAGCAGCAATTTAGCTCAACCACAGAGCTCAAGTACTGCCCCCTGCAGGAAGTTCCCCCATTTTAGAAGTAAGCAAGGGGAACTGGACCCCCCCTACAACCAGGCACACCACCAGTGCCTTGGAGCCCCACCTGGGGACCAGGACATGGAGCTGCAGACCAGACCTCCCACCCACAAACAGGCACACTGCCAGTGCCAAGGAGCAGGCCAAAAACATCACCTCCATGTGGGTGGCCCACCACAGCCACCACAGTAACCACAGCTGCTGCGAAAGTGGGTAGATGTCACAACCACCACGCAGACAGTCTGCCAGCCACTGGAGTGAATTGACACAAGGAGAGTCACCAGCAGACCAAAGAAGAGAATGTCACTCTCCACAAAGCCCATTCCAGAGTGACAGAAGAAGCATCTGCTCTATGATAATATTGGGGGACCTGATCACACCTCTCAGCATTGGACAGATCATCTAGGCAACAAATCAACAGAGTAACCATTACTCTTTCAGAGGGAGAGAAGAAATCCAGGGTTATCAGTGGAGGGTGGGGAGGGAGAGGGGGATGGGGGATAGGGAGAGATGGGACAAGGGGTATAAAGAATAGTACAACTTGTAACAATATATATGCTAGTAATATTGATTTGATCAACATATGTCAACACTGAATCCCAAAAATATGTATAACCAATAATTATGATTCAATTAAAAAAATAAAAAATAAAAAAAAATAAAAATAAACCAAAAAAAAAAAAAAAAAGGCTGAGCATGGCCCTGGCTCCTGGGTAAGGAGAAGGACCTGCACTTTGAAGGGCCATCCTACACAGGCCCAGATGCAGGCCTCCCAACATTGCCATGGCCCATCTGTCTTCTTTAGCGCTAGAGCCAGTGGGCAGGCCAGAGAAAAGACAAGGCAAATCAGAGGTGAGATGCAGCGGGATCTAGAGGAGATAGTTTACGGGCAATCCCTCCCATTCCTAGGGTGCAGTAGCCTGAGGGGGGTGTTCTGACCTTGAGGTGAGGAGGAGGGAGCCAGGCACTTTCCCCTGCAATTCCTGCCCCTCTGCTGGGACTTCCACAGCTCTGAATATCCTCTGCAAGGTTGGCCTTGATCTCTGCCTCACCCTAACTCCGGTTCTGATTTGTAGGTTCTTCTAGAGTGGGGACCAAATCTCATAGTGCTTCTAGATCTCTTTTGGGCCTTTCATAGGGCAGAACATTCTAGAATCAGCCGTCTGAGCCCTATGAGTGACAGGGAGAATTTGCTCAGGCTGGGTCGAGGCAGAGGGAGATGGTGGTTGCCGTGACCATGTTTTGGGAAGGGATGAGAGATGACTTATGAGACTTCCAATATTTCTGGGGTTTGAAGACACAAAGGAATGTCTCCTTAGCAATTTCTCAGTTGGAAACACCTTCCTCCCCAGCTGCC
Organism: Galeopterus variegatus; assembly: GCF_000696425.1. Taxonomy (NCBI): domain Eukaryota; kingdom Metazoa; phylum Chordata; class Mammalia; order Dermoptera; family Cynocephalidae; genus Galeopterus; species Galeopterus variegatus. The sequence goes on along the minus strand of NW_007726401.1, from coordinate 660,292 downwards.
AATAACCAGAACGTCTGCAGATGAGGCACTGTCAGGCCATTCCCAGGCTGGAAGCCTAAGCTAATGCTCACTTCATTCATGCAACAAATTTGTCATCAGTACCTACTGTGTGCACCTTCCAGGGACTGGGGAGATAGAGTGAGCAAAATAGACAAACATCCCTCTTCTTATGAGGACTATATTCTAGTGGGGGAGTCAAACAATAAATAAAAAACAAACAAGAAAATATCCGGTAACAATAAGTGTTATACAGAAAATTTAAATGAGGTGAGGTCATAGTGACTGAGTATGGATTGTTTTAGCCTGGAAGGTCAGGGAATCTGAATGAAAAGGAGTCAGCCTGAGGAAAATCAAGGGAAGAGCATTCCAGATAGAGGGGTGGGCTAGTGCAAAGGCCCTGGGGTGGGAAGATCCCGGACATGTTGCAGGAACAGATGTTAAGTGACAATATTGTGCATTTGGCAAGATTATTATGTGCCAGACAGTGTTCTAAGGCTTTACATTTCATTTATTCCCACGACAACTCTACGGAGTAGGGGCTTTATCATCCCCACTTCACAGTTAGCAGGAATAAGACATAGAAGGGTTGTTCAAGGTCAAATAACTCGTAAATGGCAAAGTTGAGATTCAAGGTTGTGCTCTTGACCACAGACCAGGGCAGGCTGAAGCAAGGACAGCACTGCAGAAATAGATTTGGGAGCCTTCAGTACAGATGGTATTTGAAGTGCCAGGACTGGACAAGGAGGCTCAGGCTGAGGCATAGAGAGAAGAGAAAGAGGCCAGGACTGAGGTCTAAGCCTGGAACACTCCAGCTTTCAGAGGTGGAGCAGAGCACGCAAAAGAACAGAGAAGGAGCCTCCCAGGAGGTGGGCGAGAAACTGCAGCAGGTGCCGTCCTGGAAACCAAGGAGGAGGCTGCTTCAGGAAGAAGGGGAGGTCAGCAGTCACCTGCATCCAATGCTCGGAGAGGCCACATAAGGTGAGAACAGAGAAGTGGCCATTGGCTTTGGCATCACGGCGGTCCCTGGTGACCTAGAGGAGGGCAGTTTCAATGGAATGGAGAGGTCGTTAAACCCACTGGAGTAGGTTGAGAGAAGAATGCAAGATCAGCAAGGGAAGACAGCAAATTTAGTTGTCTCTGAGGTGTAGTGAAGAGAGCACTAGACTAGGAGTCCCGACACTCCCCTGTGCACTAGCCCTGTGATCTGGAACAAGGGGCCTAACTTTTCTAAGCCTCAGTGTCCTCATCTGTAAAATGGGGATGACTATAATACTTATTGACAGGACTTGGGGAATCAAATGAAAGCAAAATTCTTTGAAAACTGCAAAGCTCTGTGAAGATATAAGATATTTTAGGGCTCTCGAATGACTTCCTTCATGCAGGAGTCGGGATCTGCTCTGCTCCCTCTTTTTCTGCATTCACCATCTGTCTCTTCAATCTGAAATCTGTTCCACCTGACCCCTAGCTGACCAGAGCCTTCCGTCTCCCTCTGTCCTGCCACAGCCTCCTCCTCACAACCCTGGCTTGGCTCTGGGGGCCTCAGTTGAATATGCAAATGTCTCCCCCACCAGCTGGTGTCTGCCTCCCAGAAACACATGTTCCAAAGTCCTTCCGCCTCACCAGGGAGGGGGGACCAGAGCCTCTGCCCGCTCCACAGCCCAGAGAGGACATATTAACTGAGCAGGAACACCAGAGCAAGCAGATGGGGAAGGGCTGCTAGACACCGGGGAGGAGGGCAGGAGAGGAAGAGGTGACATGTGCGGGCAAGGGGACGGGGTAGGCGTGGAGGAAGGCACCAGGGTGTCAGCCGTATGCCTGCTCACCACAAGGGCACATTGCCCACTGGAAGCATTCATCCCACCGATCCATCTTTGGGGCTTCTTGGTGAAATTTTGAGGCCCCTCAAATTCTACTGAGTTTGCAAAATTAGCCTTGCCTATGTCAAATATATATATATATATGTTATAAAATACTTAAGACCTACAAAAAAAGCCTTCAAGAATAATACGAAGGACTCTCACACCTTCACCTTCTAGCTGAAGAAATCACACATTTTTCCCCCAAATTCAGGTAAAAGCCCTTGGGCCCTCTCCCTGTCCTATCCCCCACTAGAGAACCGCTACCCTGAACTCAGTGTCTGTCATCCCTGTACATTTCTTTAGACTTTTACCATATAGGAATGTATTTCTTTTTTTTTATTATTTTTTTTTATTTTTATTTTGTCAATATACAATGTAGTTGATTATTATGTCCCATCACCGAAACCTCCCTCCCTCCTCCCTCTCCCCCCTCCCACCCAAGTGTGTCCCCTCCATTTGCTTGTTGTAAGAACTTCAAAAAAAAATAATTGTGGTTGTTGAGGAATGTATTTCTAAACAACACGCAGGACTGTTTCACACGTTTCATGTTTCTATATAAATAGCCACCACGTAGATCGTCTTTTGCCACTTGCTGATTTGGCTCCATGTCGTATGGGTGTGACTCAAGCATGTCGACAGTTCACGCATTTTCACTGCATTCTCGCCCCTCGTTTTCACAGCAGCCCTGCCCTCACTCAGACAGAGGGCACTTAGCCTCTGGTCCCCCCCAACCCCCTCAGCACAGAGAGAGACTCCAGGGCAAATGTGGCACAAAACCCATGCTAAGACCCATGGCCTGTTTCTCTTGGCAGCTGATGGTCCTATGAAGGCCCCGGGGAGGGGACGTGGGCGGGGAGAGGCCCAGTAGAAATCTTCACTTCTGCCCAGTAGGCCTGGAATAACGAGCTGACTAGAGCGGGATTTAATAAAAGTAACACTCAGACAGCACACACCGCGTGCCAGGTGCCATGGCAAGTGCTTCGTATGCACCGGCTCATTTAATCGTCACACAGTCCCATGGGGCAGATGCTATTACATTTTCCCCATTTTCCCCATGAGAAAACTGAGGCACAGAATGCTGAAGTGATTCGCCCATGTCACCCAGAGCCAGGACTCAAGCCTGCTTTAACCCTAACACTACTGCTCCACAGCACATCCCCAAGTTTCATCATGTGACCTCCTCCAATTGGCCAGGTGGCGGTCCCCTCTGGTCCCTGGTGTTTGGGGCTGCAAGGTCCCGAGCCTAAGGACGTGGCTAACTTGGTGCCAAAGGAGCCCCATGAGAGCCTTGGGCAACAGACAACAGAGCAAAGACAGGGGTGCAAAGTCCTGCTTTCCAGCCCCAGTGCAGGCTGCCCTGAGCCGGATTCCTGAGAAGGTGGGGCAGAGGGAGGGACTTGGACCCAAAGGCAGCCTGGAGAGTGGCTGTTTAGATGCAATGGGTCTCACTCTGCTTATTTGGAAAGTGGGTGGATATCGTGACAGGGAATTGAGACTTTCAGAGTAGATGGTTTCTCAGATCTCTTCCAACTCCAAGTTATATGCCTCTAGAGCAGAGGTTGGCAAAGGCTTTCCGTAAAGGCCCAAAAAGTGCGTAATTTAGGCCTTGGGGACCATACAGTCTCTGTGACAATAAATCAACCGTGCACTGTAGCACAGAAGCGGCCATGGGCAATAGGTAAATGAACGGGTGTGACGTGTGCCAATAAGACTTTTTTATGGACGCTGCAATTTAAATTTCATATAATTTTCACTTGTCATGAAATATTATTTTCCTTTTGACTTTTTCCCCCAACCTTTTAAAAATGTAAAAATCTTTCTTAGCTCGTACAGCACATGAAAATGAGCAGTGGGCCAGATTTGGCCCGTGGGCTGTAGTCTGCCAGCCCTTCCTCTAGAAGGACATACCTGGAGAGGGAGCGTAGGAGTCCTGGATTTGAATTACAGCTTTGCCATTTTTAGCTGTGCGATCGTGAGCAAGTACTGAACGTCTCTGAATCCTATTTCCTCCTCTGTACCGTGGAGACAGCACCATCTACTCCCCTGGCATGGATGGACTGAAATGAGAAGATTGGAGAGCACATCCCTCAGCTCTTGGCAGCAGCAGTTCTCAGGAAAGTCAGCAGCTCTATGATTTTTCCCCGCAGAGCCCTGCCTAGCTGAAAATTCCAGGATGCTGTTTGTCCCCTTTCTATCCTTTGCCACTGTGCTCCCTCCTCTATTATTCCCCAGCCTGGGTCACCTCCACTCCCCAGAGCCAGTTTGTCTGATGGCCCAGCCATCCACTGTGGACAGCCCAGGATTCCTGTGCTCCTCCAATGCCCTGAGGCCCTGTGCCCACAGGCCTTGTCCGGAGAGGGGTGTGTAGCCCACGCCAGGGCCTTCGGGCAGGAGAGGAATTCACACTGCTTGCACCAGACATCCAGACCTTGAAAAGCTCTTCATTCATGCCTCCTTTTCTATCGCTCTTTGTTCAGAAATATTACTAATTGGGCGGTTCCCAGATGACAAATTGCTAGTTTGTGCCAGGACTCTGGCTTCCGCAAGGACTGAGAGCCCTCTTGTGTCTCCAGCACAGGATACCTTTTCTGGTCAGTGGTGAAAGAGGAAGAGGCTTAAGAGTGGAAGGACGAGACGGAAGCTGGGCATGCCAGAGGTGCGAGCCTCCCGTGCCCAGGGCCTGGTGTTGGGCAGCCTTGGAGAAAGAGCCACAGGCAGAGACCAGTGAGCAAGCCCCCTTCCCTGAGCCATGTGTTGTCTGGATTCTGGCCATACCAGGAAAGAGAAGCAGCTAGAGTTCCCCTTTTTTGTGCTCTTCGAGCACAATTATGCATGTCTAGGCAGGAGAGGGAAGGGACCTTCAGGGCAAAGAGCATCCCAGGCAGTCGTCCCCCTGCTGCCCATCGTCTGTATTAGTTTGCACGGGTTGCCAAAACAAAGTACGCAGACAGGTGCTTTAAACGACAGACATTCATTTCCTCACACTTCTGTAGGTGAGAAGTCTAAGATCAAGGAGTCAGCAGGTTTGGTTTCTCCTGAGGCATCTCTTGGCTTGCAGGTGGCCACCTTCTCACTGTCCTCATATGGCCTTTCCTCTGTGTGCCCGCGTCCCTGGTGTCTCTTTGTGTGCCCAAATTTCCTCTTCTTCTGTGAACATCAGTCACATGGATTAGGGCCTGCACCTATTAATTACCTCTTTAAAGGCTCTATCTCCGAATACAGTTACATTCTGGGGTACTGGGGGTCACAGCTTCAACATACGAATTAGGGAGAGACACGATTCAGCCCACCCACAACACCATCTCTCCTCTTCCAAACTAAGCTCCACACAGCCTCCCCCACTCCACAATAATGTGCAGCACTGGGGGCCCTTGAGAGCCCAGTGCCATGAGGTCTTGCAGACAGGAAGGGGCAGCATTCCAGGGGGAGTGGGGAACGTTTCTGGCAGTTGACAGAGCGTGACTGTGTATGAGTAGTGAGTGCCTGGGGTTGGTGGGAGAAAGGGGTTGGATCAGTGTAAAAGCAGCACACTCCTCGAGGCCCCAAACATAAGCGTCAGTCATTCTAGGGAACAATGGATGCTAGGCTCCAGGGGACACCTTTGAAAGCCCACAGACCCCCAGCCTGGAAGTTGCACTTACACTCTGATGGGCAGTGCAGCTCCACGGCTGGTCGTACCAAGTAGCGGCAGTGCCCCAAGCTTTTGACCCAAGAGAGTCCCGCTGCAGCCTGTGTGAAGTCACTGCCTGTCTGCTGGGCTCCTGCTACCACATTCCATAGTCACCCTCACCTCCCGGCGGGGGGTATGTGCGTGGAGGTGGGTGGAGGGTACGCAGGGCACAGAAGGTGAGGACATCCTCGTCATCTCAGCTAGTGCTCATGCCTGCCTCAAGCTGTGCCCCCTCCTGCCACTGCCCCATGCACAGAAATGTCTCCGAATTGCGTGCCCCGCTCCAGCGCCCCTCGTCTGCCCGCCCGTCGCGGGTTCCTTCCTCCCTCCCCAGCAGACCCAGGGAGCGGCGCGGGCTGGGAGCTGCCTCACACGCCACCTCTCCCTTTGTGTGTACCTCCTGGTACGATTATTAAACGCAAATTACAAAAGACGTGACCCAAACGATCTTTATTTCTTCTTTCAACAAGTGCTGCCTGCGGGGCCCTGATTCCAAATTCCGTTTCAATTATCTCGGCCATTTTAAACACAAAGCAGCCGGTGTTTGTAATTACCAGCAAGGAAGGAGGTGGAGAGAGGGGTCCGGTGGCTCCAGCCCTGGACGTCTGCAGCTCCAGTCTGAGCTTTGACTTGCGGTGTTTAAAGGCACACAAAGCACAAGGTGAAACCCGCCGGAACATGTCACATCACCCCATGATCCGATGCCCATGGAGAAGAGGTTATAGATTCACAAGCCCTGGGTTCTATGTTCCCTGAAACACAAGCCCCAGAGGTTCTGCTGGGAACAGAATGAGCTAGAGAAGCCCCCTGGCCCAAGAGCAGGAGCCCCACTTCTGTCACTTGTTCCAGGGAGAAGGAGCCACAACGTCCCCCCGCCCCTTGTCTACAGGTCATGAGGGCTCAGCAGGAGGAGCTTTGTGAAGCAGAGAAGGAAACCAGTTGTTACCATGTCTGCGATCTTTGTCCAGCTGCCCCCAGCCCTCGGCACCAAAGCATAAACATCTGGAGACTGGAGATGACAGCTTGCTTCCCCCTGTGCCCAGCCTGGTGCCACTCACATAGGACGTGGGATGCAAAGCCCAGATTTGAGAGTCGGGGAGGTCTGCCCTATCTTAGCTTGCTCCTTACTAGTCAGATGACCTTGGGTAAGTTATGTGACCTTGTGAAGGTCGTCACCTGTGAAATAGGGACGGTCATGGTAGCTTCACCTCACAGGGTCGCTGTGAGGATTAAATAGAATGTAATGCAAAACCTTAACACGGTGCCTGGCACAGGCTAAGTGTGTAGTGATGGTTAGCCGTGGAGTTATGGCCCCATAAATTAACATGTCCGAGCTGCTCCCGCTGAAGCCACAGGTGTGCACCTTTCAGTTGTCCCTCCCCTCTCACCCTGCCACCTGCTCCCTCCTGGATGCCCACTATTCCGGGAAAGGCCTTGGGGGCTGGCCAAATGCTAGGTCCAAGGCCCGTGGCTGGCCACCTGGCCCACGGAGGGGCCACCGAGAGCAGGCCCAGGCCCAGCCAACGGGAGGGGCCATTGCCAGCCGCGCTCAGGGAGGGCTGGGCGAGTCATTTGTCACGCCGAGCCCGGGCACCTTGTTCTACCTGTGTTGAGTGTGTTTTATTGGTGTTGAGCAGAGTGAGGCCGGAGTGGAGTCGGGGATAGGAAACCCAGTCAAGTGAAAAATGAGGAAAGCCAAATGGGATTGAGAGGAGTGAGAGGGGAAGAGACGGAGGCAAGGAGGTGACAGGGTGGATTGTAAAACACAAGACGAATGTGCGTGGCAGCCCCGGGGTGACGAGGGACAGGGGCCCCGGCACACGCCGCTGCAGTGGCAGGCAGGTCAGAAACCGTCCCACGGGCTGTGGGGCTGAAAGGAAAAGGACTTTGAAAAGAAAAGCCAACCCATCCCTGGGCCTTCGTGCCCCATCTTCTCCCTCCAGCCTCTCTCTCCCCAGCCTTCTGGAAAAAGGAGGCCGGGCTGATCTGCTTAGGATTTCACACTCTTCCCTCAAGGTCCCTCGGCACAGAAGTTTCAAGTCCAAAATCATGAGCTGAGGCTGTACTGATTTAGAGATCTCCCCGCTAGGAACGCGAAAAGCAAGAGAGAGGCCGAGGAAGAGAGAGCAAAAGCGAGGAGGAGAGAGAGGCAGATAGAGAGATAGACACTGGGCTTTGTGCCTGCAACAAGCCACTAAAGGTGCATTTTTAATTAAATTTATACAAAATGTGTCAGTTTTATCTCTAGGTTTCAAACCTGACTCTTTTCTATCAAAGAGAAGTATTGATCTCCATTGCCCCGGAGCTACCTGACTGAATTAAACAGAATAAATAGGAGGAGGAGGACAGAAAGGGCTGAGAAACAACCGCAGAGAGGCGGAATCTAATGGCTCCACAGTCATTTGCTGCAATTAAAAAACAAAACCATTTAGAGGGCCTGTTAACACCTTGAAGTCAGAAAACTCTCGCTTCAAAAAAAAAAGGGGGGGGGGAAGGCTCCAAACAGCTCCCAGGCAAAACATTTTAATTGCTATAAATCCTTCCATCTTTGGCTGGCACTTGGGTCTCTCTGCATTTTCCTGCAACACTCAGGCACAAGCACATGCGGTTCCCGTCCCACAGTGTCCCCACCCATGTCAGCCCGAGCTCTCCTGGAGCCCTGCTGAGGTTCCCTCTCCCAGCCCCAGACGCACACCTGGGCCTGCAGGGCTGCTTTTCTCACTCACGAGGCAAGTTTCTTTGCCTCTCTCTACCTCAGTTTCCTCAACTGTACAAGGGGGACAATAATACACACTTCATTGTGTTTTCCTGTTTGTGGCACTTAACCCAGAAGACTCTGGATTACAGATCTTGGGCTCCATGACCTCCCATCTTGTCTCTTATGGCATTGGAAGTGGACGTGCCAGTCACCTACGGGGCTGCAGAGTGATTAAAGGTCACCAAAGGGATGATGGCCCGTTCTGTTTGGCTCTCGCTGGTGCCTGACTCTCGGCCAGGGCAAACAGGCGCACAGAGTCCCTTGTTTAGAAGGTCCCCACGCTTGGGCTAATGTTCTGTTGTTCCTGTCTTAAAAGTCTTAATCATTTTTGAACAAGGGGACTTACATTTTCATTTTTCACCTGTCCCAGCAAATTATGTAGCTTGTGTCCAGCTTAGCGTATCCCTACCACACCCCTTTGTGTCCCCTTTGTACTGATTTCTGTCAAGTATCAACATATTTCCAGTTGCTCAAAGCCACGGAGGCATCACGACTCTCTCTCTCTTTCACTGCCGCTACCGTTACTAAGACCCCTTGTCCCTAGACCAGATGTTGAATCTATACCCCTCCCTTTCCTTTCCATGCCTCAGCACCCCCTGGCTCAGTCCCTGAGGACTGTAATAATTTCCCCTGCTGAAGTCTCTTCCTCTTCAATCTATTCCGAGCAAGGCACACTGGGTTCTGGCCAGTGTCCATTTCGAAGCTGAGATCAGCCCGCCAATGCAGGGCTACTCGAAGTGTGGCCCTTACACCAGCAGCAGCACCAACACGTTGGAGCTCATAGGAATTCAAGTGCATGGCCTCTCCCCAGACAGACCTACTGAATCACAATCACTGAGGGTGAGGCCCAGGAATCTGGGTCTCGATAGGCGCTCCAGTGATTCTGAGGCTCCCTAAGGTTTGAGCAGCATTGCTTCTCAGTGGGTACCGCTCACCAACCAGCCCTTGCTCTCCAGTCCTCCAGACCCAATGTGTCCCCTCCTGGACTCATCCCCCTGACCCGTGCCCCTCTGTGGACGTGGAATGTCCAGGCCGCAGAGCCGTCACGCCTCTGCCTATCAGGAGAGCTGATCATTGCCATCTCCACACAGGCAGTAGTGGGCTGACCAGCACTGCTTAATTAAATGGGGAAAAGATCAGGTCAGTGCCAGATAAGCAGGCAGGATTAAAACAGGCAGGAAGAATGGACAGAGGGGGAGCTGTCAACACCCTGGCCTGTCTAGAGTGATTATTAATAATGATAAGCAGGAGAATGGGAATAATAAAGGAATAATGAACTGGTTCTGAAAGTGACAGGAGATGGAATCTGATAGAGGGCTGAGCCCGGGGTGCCTGCTGCCCTGGAGGGGGTGCGTGGGGCAGGCCAGAGGAGCAGGGTTTGTTTGTGGTAAAGGCTCTGGCCAGGCCTGGGAAAGGGCCCTCTCTTTTCAAGGAGGCCGGAGACCCAGGAGGCCTGTTTAAACTTGAGATTCAATTAACCTACCTTCACTCTCTTTCCTCCAGAAGACCACAGGCCTCACAGCCCTAAAGTGCTTCAAAACCACCTGGGGCACTACTTTTAAAATGCAGATTCCCAGTCCCTGCCTCAGAGATTCTGATTCCCTAGGTCTAGGGTAGAGGCCAGGCATCTGCATTTTGTAAGCCTCCCCCAGAGGATCTGGTGCAGGTGGTCTGAGAACTATGCCAGTCTTACCCCAGGGAGGGTATTCAACCTGGATTAAGAGCACATTTCACGTCTAGATCACTTAAAAAGCACATGTGGTAGCAGCTGCCAAGATACAGAAGTAGCAGGGTGGGGAGAGGTGAACCACGCTCTGCATACAGGGAGGAAGCATGCCCCAGAATTGGCCTTGCTTGTCAAGCCCTCGTCACCTGGCACTGGCACTGGTAGACATTAGCATCGCCATCTCCTTCAACCAGTGGTCACAAACACAAAATGTCCACAAAAGCCAGAGGGAAGAGGCCAGGCAGGGACTGGGGGGAACTGGAGAGCCCAAGACCTGTCCCTGCTCCTCCAGTTAGTGCTGGGAAGGACAGGAGGAGGCTCAGCATTGCCAGATCTTTCTAAGAAGGAGTTCCATTTGTCTTTACTGTGAGCCAGTAGTGAGCAACCTCTGCCTTAGATAAAGGTTCTCAGATGGGGTAAGGGGCTTGGGGAGGTGCTTGTTTACTGTGCATGTTCTCAGGTCGGTCCCACCCCCAGACTCTAATCCAGTAGGGCAGGGAGCCCAGGAACCTTTGCTTACTGATGGAGACCCCAGTGGAGAAACAGACCTTGCCGTGCGTCAGGAGGAGGAATCAATAGGACACCGAGAGGGACACAAAACAGGGACGGACACTGCTCAGCTCATCCAGCACTTCATGCGGATGGAATGGGAAAGGCCTGGTTTAAGCCTCTCCTGTCTCACACGGGCCTGACTGCAGTATCCACACGGCAGCTGAGAAGGCAGACTGAGATAACATACAGAACGCATTTCATGTGTTGCCTGACACCTGGCAAGAGGTTCACAAACGTTAATTATTACTCTTAGTGGAGGAGCGTAACATGAACAAGGACACACAGCCAACAAGCGCACGCAAGGACTTTGCTCTAGGTCTCAACCATGCACAGAGTTGTCTGGGGGAGTGGCACCTATCACCGTGCCTGCCCACAGAGCACTCACTGGTGCGGTGCATCGTACTAAAAGCAAAAGTGCAAAAAGCCCTCGGGGATACCAGCCCTGCTTTTCCCTCTAAGACCAAGCGTGACACTCCTCCCATCCCTCCCCAGCCTCCCTCCACAACAGACCGGCCTAGCTCTCCAAGCCACACCTCCTCGTCTGCACCACGGGCCACCCGGCCACAGTGTCCTCTCCCCAGTGGCCCCTCCGCTCACTCTCCTCAACCCCTTCCCCCCCGTTGCCCTGGACAACCAGCCCAGAGAACTGGTGCTCTCTCTGCTGTTTTCTTACCCAGCAGGTGGTTTGGAATGAGTAGAAGAGCTGCCTTCCGTTCAGGGGCTGGCCAGCAGCCTGGCAGCCTGGCAGAAGGAATGCTGAGAGGGAGCCAGTGCTAGGGTGGAGCAGGGTCCCTCGGAGGCAGGCACGAGACGGAGGAGCCTGAGGTGGAGGAAGTGGCCCGCTCTGGAGGACTGACCCTGCAGAAGGGCTAGAGAGGGACTGGGATTGTGGGATAGCGGATCTATGGAATATGCACCATTAAAAATCACAGAAAAGAGAGAGGTACATTTAGGGAAAGGTCTGCAAGATGTGCTGTTACGAGGAAAAGGCAAGTTGTAGGCCATGCTTGCAGAAGGGTCCCAGTTGCATCAGAGAGCTCTGGCTCTCTATTTGTACACCCATGTGCACATCAATGCGCTGACCATCTGGAAGGACACTGGTCACCTCTGGGGAGGGCTGTGGAATGGGTGGAGTCAGGGCAGAGTGAAAAGGGATTTTCACTATATTTAAATGGATAGTTTTTAGCTCAGTTGGTTAGAGCACAGCCTTATAATATCAAGGTCACAGGTTCGGGTATCCAAACTGGCCAGCCCCCAAAAATAAATAAATAAGTGGTTTTTGTTTAGTGGATATATATTAATTGTGTAAGTAAAGATAACATTTTTAAAGTACGATTGTGTGACCTTTTAAAGAGGTAAACTTTTTTAGAGATCTGGCATCAGAAGTTCTCACATCCCTGCCCATCCTCCAGGTCAAAAGCACTACTGCAATGAAAAGACGGCACAGCCTGCTCTCTCCGGGGTAACACATTGTTTAAAGTTTTCGGTCTTCCAGCTTTCCTGCGTCCATCCTTTCTCTGGGCTCAACAAACCTGTGCTTCCGTGAGAATGTCAAAAATGACTCCCAGTGCCTGTGTTTTATCCCACATTGGACCATCTGCTCTCCCCAATAGTCAAATTTGCTAGATTATCCTTTCCAAATGTAATCATGGAAAATTACACTAAGATCAAAATTAAAAGCTAGCTCTGGAGTCTGAGCAGCCCTTGAGTCTGGAGACCAGGGGCTGAGGTGGCACTTTAGGGCCTCTCTGCCTCCTCGCCTAGCTCTCAAGGTTGGCCAGGGGATGCTGCAAAAATGCAAAAGGTGGCGTGGGATAAAACAGGACCTTGCCTGGCTCACCTCCACGAGAAGGTGAGGGCTGATGGGGAGGAAGCTTTTTAAAGTCTGGTTCACTGTGGTCTATGTAATTTACAAACAATAAAAGCCGCCCTTTTCAAGGTGTACGGTTTGAAGAGTTTTACAAATACAACAAACAGACATGTAATGACCACCACAGTTGAGATATGGAACATTTCCACTTCCCCAAAAGTTCCCTCCCACCCCTTGGCAGTCACCCTGCCCTGCCCCCACCCCCAAACCAGGTTGGTTGGTTGGTTTCTGTTCTGTAAAGAGCTAACCTATCTCTTTGCTCGGTTTCCCCTACTAAGGACTCTCTCCTGCACCTACAAAGCCTCCATGTGCACCCAGTGAGGCTACCTCCTCTTCAGCCTTTGTCCATTGCCTTTGTCCTTGAAACCGAGAGAGCACCTTGGAGGGCATGTGCCTTAGGGCCAGTGGAGAGCTGTCCTTCTGGCTTCCTTCAGAACCAGCCTGGCCTCCCCTCTGCTGGCGGAGAACATGCCACCCTGTCCTGCTATGTTGCAGAGGCAGCTTTGCTACCTGGTGCCTGCCCCAGCGAGGTCCGGAGTACAGTTGCCCACACTTCATCTCTTCTCCCACCTCCAGCAGTGATGCCCCAGATCCCAATGGGCAACATGCATCACTCTGGAGGGCACATCCCCAGTGTGTCATGACATCCCCTGTTCTTTGCCTATAAAGCCACCAACGGGAGGCTGCCCATGCCTACCTCTGTAAGAAAAGGTGGGGCTCTTTTCTTTTCCTGCTGAAAGGAGACCAAATTCTTTGGTCAAATGCCTGTTGTGGGGGTTTCAATTCCTCCTTTTCAGGCCTATTCAGCTGGAGTAGGTTCCAATTTGGCATTTACGTGTATGAGGGAGGAATCTACCTCTGGCCAACCACCCTCTTTCCCTCTCTGGGGATCCCCGACCGAATCACACCTACACCCCAGCCAAGCCAATGGGGATTGGGAGGCACACGGCTTTGGAGGTGAAGCCACTACCCATAGCCTTAGTGGGCTGCGCCCTCTCAGCCCTGCCCAGGAGTCTTTGCCCACCCTCTCTAGCTGGACCACCTGAGGCTCACTGTTTGGATCCTCAGAGAAGCAGACACAGAAACAGAGTTGGAAGGGCAAGAGATTTATTAAAGGTAACTCCTGGGAAAGATAAAGGGGACAGGAAGCAGGAGTAGCAGGAAAAGGCTTCAGGTGGCCATGAAGGTCTGACACCTGAGAAAAGAGAGAAGGAAGGAAGGAGGATTGGATAGCAAGAGTCTCAGACTACAGCACAGCTCTGAGAAAGCCCTGGCCAGCCCAGAGGGGACCTCCAGTGCAAAGACTGCCACAGAAGAGTCCTGCGCTGGCCAGAGATGGCAGGCCCTCATCCACTGCCATGTTTAGTAACTAGCTGGGTGCCTCCTGGGGAGCATGTGACCTTGGTCTGGACACTGAGGCAGATCCCGAAGGCACCACTGCTGGGGCCATCAGCTAACCACATTCCTTGCACAAGTTCCCTCTTGAAGGGTGATGTCTGCGGCTCACCCCTGAGGCTGCCCCTCCTCCTGAGCCCAGCAAGGAGACCCTGCTGGCTGATGGATGGGGTATGCTACTGAGGCACTGGTGGCTATGGAAGGAAGAAGGCAAATCTTTCATCTTTCCTGTGACTGTTGGGCTGGAGACTTCCTGAGTGGATACCATCAGCTCCAGGATAGATGTTATTTAAACAGCTCAGTGGAGGGCAAATGGCTAAGGGTCCAGTTACTGGCCCCAGAAATGTCCCAGGGCTCTGCTTAAATTCTTGTCAGATCCATGCTGGACACGGGGTTAGGCTTCCTGATCAGGGGAGAATACGCTGTGATAGGTAAACTGGACCTCCTCCAGAGCTTACATGAGTATACATTACACATCAGGCAGGGGTCCTGGTTACTGACAAAGGATGCTGGCCTGCTAGGCAGGACTCAAGGTCCAGACACAGGAACATGATCGTGGGTAAGTGTCCTCAGGGAACAGATCCTCACTGGCAAAATGAGGAGGTCAGGCAGGGGTCTCAAAGTCAAATGCTTGCAGCGGCCAGGCAGGAATGTACGTGAGGAAGGGCGGGGGATGCTCAAATGCTTCTTTGCAGCTCAAGTCAATCGCTGCTATAGAGACTGCAGCCCTAGAGTGGACAGATCTCCCAATTTTCTAGAAGCTGAAAATACAGGTTTTAATGTGAAAACTTTCAGTTCTAGATGCTGATAATCAACTAAACAATTAAAAAATAGTAAGCCAAGTCGAACATGTCCTGTGGGTCGTCAGCCAGTTTGTGACCTTGGGGTAGATGCCCACTTAGGTCCTGTCCATACCTAATGTCCCATGACTTACAGTCAGGGTGACAAGTGACCATCGCCTGCCCACTCAGTGTGATCACAGATAATCTTCATTGAGTGCTTGCTTTGCGCCAGACACTTGACAGGTATTAGCTCATTTAATCACCACGATAGCCCCATAAGGCAAGGATTATTTTCAACCTCACTTTATAAATGAGAAAACCAAGACTCAAAGAGGTTCCGGAACCTGCCCAATGTTGTACAGATATGACGTGGAAGAGCAGAGGCGTGAACCTGGAATCATCCACATTCTTAGCCACCGTGGCCTCCTGCTTTGCTTCCTCTAGGTTGACCACCAACTCCCGAGGGACATGTTAGCACCAAGCAGCCCAAAAAGCACCCAGGGGGATTCTGGGACTGGCAGTTAGGAGGAAGTACCAAGGTTCCGGTGCATTTCCATCCAGGCCGTGGTTCCCCCTGTCCCGTCCCTGTGCTGTCCCTTCGTCCCACCTCCAGTCTGCTCCAATATGGCTGCTGGGTTGAATCTTCTGCAGCTTGAAATCTGGAAGAGAGAGTTTTGCAGGGCTCTTTCTGGTCTTCTCCCAGGCCCTTTGCAGCCAGGTGTTTTCTTGCAGGGTGCACGCAGAGGGGCCTCTCTCCCTCCTCCCCATGGCAGCGCTGTTTGCAGCAGCTGCAGCAGATGTTCCTGGGCTGGCTGGCCCGCCATCATTCTGTGGGAGCCAACAGCCCCTGCGGCCTGGGAATTCTGTGCTAATGCTCAACCCTGGCATGGTCCCCTCTCTCGCTGACCCCTCCAGTCCAGGTCACCACGACAGATGCTGGGAACATATGCAGTGAATTAATTCACTCCGGCACAGCCACAGAGGAACAGCCTCTTCCTCTCCCTGCTCCGCTACCCTTGCTGATTTCTACCTCACCAAAAGAAAAGTTGAATTTTTCCTTCTCCCTTGCTTCTAACACCCCCTCCACTGGACTTGCTGTTCATTATCCTGAGCCAAAGACAGTTGACTCCTAGAGACTCCCCACCCCCCACATCCCAAATAGAATCAAAGGCTGAGAATGAGCCCAGATGTGCCCCTTTCCAGCTTTTTGTCTGCAGATAATGTCCCAATTTTCCTGGAACTAATGAGTGCTTTTTCCTTTTTTAAGAGAAGTTTGTCTCTCTCTTTTAGAGGCCAGAATCTCTGCAGCCTTCCAGTGTTTCCTGACATTTAACTCAAATCACCCTGCTGCAATGGATTTTCTAAATAGAAAAAGGCAGCTGAACTTTTTTTTTTTTTTTCCTTTTTGTCTTTTTTCGTGACCGGCAACGGATCGCAACCCTCGGTGTTGCGCTCGCACCTCGCTCAGCCAGTGAGCAGCCGGTCTGTATGTGGGATCCGAACCCTCGGCGGGAGCGCCGCCGCACTCCCAAGCGGTGCACTGTAGCAGTGCGCCACCGGGCCGGCCCAGGCAGCTGAACTTTGAGAGCGTGTGAGTATTGTTATTTCTCATCTTCAGTCTTTGCTCTAAAGAAGGGCTGGCAAACTCTTTCTGTAAAGGGGCAGATAGCAAATATTTTAGGCTTTGCAGATCAGACGGTTTCTGTTGCAACTAAGTTCTGTCCTTTGTAACACAAAAGCAGCCACAAACCACATGTGAAAAAATGAGTATGGCTATGTTCCAGTAAAACTTCACAGAAACAAGTGGTGGGCTGGATTTGGCCCATGGGCTGTAGTGTGCAGACCTCTGCTCTGCATAAATCAAGCTCATCTCTGTTATTTCTCAGACACACCAAGCTCCCTCTCTCTCCCCGCTCGTCCGCACTTCGCAGCAGATCGTATGAACTCCTCCACGCATGCAGAAAGGTCTATTTCTCCACCAGGTGTGAGCTTTTTGAGGTCAGGAACATGCCTCATTTGACACTGAACTCCTAGAATATGCATGGAGCTCGAGAGAAATGAAAACAACACCCAGACTTACACTGAAAGAGCTCACAGGCTAGTGGGGAAAGTAGACAGATGAGCTCTGTGTTCTCAAAAACAGAGATAAATTCAATGACAGGAGAAAAGAAGGGAGGGAGGAATCAGGAGAATGCGCCTCCTGCAAACCCAATAGCAACTTGTGAAAACTTAAGAAAAGGAGACAAAAAAATAAGTACTTAGTTAACCCCAAGACCCTAAAGCACTAAAAACCAACCAAACAATAAAACCGATGCCCTGAAAAGAGTTTGGCAATTTCTTAAAAGTTAAACATAAACATACCATATGACTTAGCAATTTCACTCCTAGGAGAAATGAAAACACCTGTCCACACACAAACACAAACACAAATGTTCATAGCAGCATTATTTATAATAGCCCCAAACTGGAAACAACCTAACTGTCCATCAGCTGAATGTGGTGTGTATTCATACAATGAAATACCATTCAGCAATAAAAAGAACTACTGATAAATGTTGCAACATAGATGAACCTAGAAAATATCTAAGTGAAAGCATTCAGACTCAAAAGACTACATATCACATAGTCATTTACAGGAAATGTCCAGAAACAGCAAATCTATGGAAACAGAAAGCAGATCAGTGGTTGCCTAGAGCTGGGGATGGGAGCTGGGATTAACAGTAAACAGACGCAAGGAACTCTGTAGGGCAGTGAAAATGTTCGTAACAGGATTATGGTGAGGGGTGCACAACTCCATAAATTTACTAAAATCACTGAATTGTACACTTTCCATTTTTTTTTTGTCTCCACTCACAGCATTGACATACTTTCAATTTTTTTTTTAAATTTTAATTTTTATTGAATCAAAATTGATTATACATATTTTGGGGTTTCAACATTGAGATTATGTTGATCAAATCAATATTATTAACATATATTGTTACAAATTGTAATTATTCTTATGCCCCTTGTCCAATCTCTCCCAACCCCCTCCCCCTCCCCTCCCCTCTCTAATCGCCCTAGATTTCTTCTCTCCCTCTGAAAGAATAATGGTTACTCTGTTGATTTGCTGCCCAAATCATCTGTCCAATGCTGAGAGGCGTGATCAGGTCCCCCAATACTATCGTAGAGCAGATGTCTCTTCCGTCACTATGAAATGGGCTCTGTGGAGACAGACATCCTCTTTTCTTTATCTCTGCTGGAGACTCTCCTTGTGTCAACTCACTCCAATGGCTGGCAGACCATCTGCGTGGTGGTTGTGGCATCTAGCCACCTTTGCGGTAGCCATGGTTATCATGGTAGCTATGGTGGGTCACCCACATGGAGGAGATGTTTTTGGCCTGCTCTGTGGTGCTGGCAGTGTGCCTTTTTGTGGAGAGTGTCTGATCCCCAGTTCCATGCCCTGGGTCACTGAGTGGGTCCCAAGGCACTGACATGGTGTGGCTGGTTGTGGGAGGGGGGTCCAGTCCCCTTCTCCATGCCCCAGATCCCTGGGTGGGCCCCGAGGCACTGGCATGGGGTGCCTGGTTGTGGGAGGGGAGTCTGGTCCCCTTCTCCATGCCCCAGATCCCTGGGTGGGCCCCGAGGCACTGGCATGGGGTGCCTGGTTGTGGGAGGGGAGTCTGGTCCCCTTCTCCATGCCTCGGGTCCACAGGCAGACCTGAGGCACTGGTGAGGTGTATCTGGTTGTGGGAGGGGGAGGTCCAGTCCCCTTCTCCATGCCCCAGGTCCCAGGGAAGGCCCCGAGGCACTGGCATGGGGTGCCTGGTTGTGGGATGGGGATCTAGTTCCCGTATCCATACCCCAGGTCCCCGAGCAGGCCCCAAGGTGCTGGCATGGTGGGCCTGGTTGTGGGACGGGGTCTGGTCCCCAGCTCCTTACCTTGGGTCCATAGGTGGGCCCCAAGGCACTGGCGAAGGACACACTTTCAATTTTAAGGTATGCAAATTATATCTCAATAAAGCTGTTACAAATAACAACAACAACAAAAAACCTGTGCCACACCATTCTTATATCCATGGTTGAGAAACGATGTACAAGGAGAGTTGAAGGCGGTATCCTCTAGCAAAACGCGGATGTCTAATGTCACCTTCCCTATATTCACTTTTTGATCCCAACCAGTTCTAAGATCTAATAACAGCAGCCAGAGTTTACCAGGCACCACAATTGTAAGAGCGTAGTACTTACACTATCTCACTTTCCAGGTGAGAAAACAAGACCAGAAAGGGAAAGTAACTCTCTCAAGGGCCCAAAGCTACTAAGTGGCAGAGCTGGGACTTGAACCCCACTCTGTCTGATTCTGGAACCTTGGCTCTTCGTCACTGTTATCTGCTACCTGTCCCTTCTGTCTGTCCCCCGCCCCACTGACTCTTTGGCTCCGAAAATAAAAGCCCGGCGCTGCTAGGGCAAGCAGAGCAAGGATGCTAAGCTTCCACATCTCACTGCAGCAAACACTACTTTGTACGCAGTCTTTCAGGCACCAATGTCCCCAGAGGCCCCCCAACCACTAAGCAGACAACACCAAATAGTAGTATCAGCTTATGGCTGTAGCATGTAGTTGCAAAAGTCTGTCTGGAGTGTCCTGGAGTTTAGCAAAGATGAGCCAACAATCAGGGACAGAGATGACCAGCTACAGGCCTGGCCATATGAATTTCTTGCCTGAGCTGCTCATTGGGAGCTTCAAGTTTCCAGGGAGCATTCCATGCAGGGGCCTTACAATGCCGCTCCACCTGCCCAGCATACTGGGCACACCCAGGCCTGGTGGGGAGCTGGCAGCAGCCTCCTGACCTCTGTCTCAATGTAGCATTAACAGTTCACTTTTTCCAGACTGAGGCATGAAGAGTCGGTGCAGTGGTTTGAGGAAAGTTTTCCACAGTCTGACTGGCAAGCCCAAGGAAGCCTGAGAGTTCCCACATCACAGAGGGAGGGGGCCCCACACACCCAGAGGCCTTTCCTGATAAACCCAGGTCTTGGGCTCAGTGAGGCAGAGCATCTCCTCTCCCTTACGCCCTCTAGCCACTCCTCAAACAGGCCAGGCACGCCTGCCTCCTGGCTTTTGCAAGTACTACTTGGAACACTTCCCTGGACACCAGTCTTGCTCCTTCCTTCACATGCTTCAGGTCTGTACTCGAATGTCACCTCTCAGTGAAGCCTCCCCTAGCCACCCCTTTTAAAATTGCAGCCCCCACCCAACACTCCCTTCCCTGCTCCTGCTTTATTTTTCTCCCCAGCACCTGTTACCATCTGACATACTCTATTCCACTTTACTTGTTCACCTCCCCTCCAGAATGTAAACTCTGTGAGGGCGGGGAGTTTTGCCTGTCTAGTTCTATTCCTGTGGTGCCTAGAACACAGCCTGGCATGTGGCAGGTGACAACCAATATTTGATGAAGGAATGAACTTCCCATCAGAGCCTGGCCTATGAACAGCATCTCTACAGCTACCACCCAATGCCAAAGACACCAGGGGCATTTTGCCAGAGACCTGCTGGGACTACCCAAGGCAGCTCAGACATGATATGAGCCAGTCTAGGAGAAACTAGTAAGAAACAAGTCAACGTGCCACAAGGAGGTGGCAGCACCAAGACTCATTTCATGCCTCCCTGGGCCTCACAGAAAACCACATTGCTGGTACTTGTGGATGCCTGTCTTTTCTGTCACACCCTCCTGGGCCATCTTTTGGGGAGGCTCTCTGAAGTCTGGGATGTATGACACTGCTGGCTGTAACATAAGGAAGGGAGAGATGGCCAGTTTCTCAGTCGGTTAGAGCTCTGCCTTGTAACACCAGGGTCAAGGGTTCAGTTCCCTATCCTAGCCAGCCACCAAAGGAAAAAAAAAAAAAAAGTAACATAAGGAAAGTATCTTAGAAATTGGATAAGAACTGGGAGACATGGATTCTGGAACATCATCTCATTCCCCAGGCATCTGATGACAATGCTCAAGTGCTGGGTAAAGGACGAAGCCTAGACAGGACACGGCAGGGCACAGGAAAGGTGACAGAAGACTTGGTTACACATGACTTGTCCAGGCTCAGCTTGCTCAACTTAGAGCTGTTCCTCACCCAGGTCCACTGGCTTCGTCCCCACCTCCCTGGGGCCAGGACTCTTGAGCTCAGCAATGTGGACAGGCTTCACTCTGCAGGCCTGACAGAGCCCCCTGCTCCATGCTTGTTCCAGAGATAAGAATCAATGCCCAGTCTGAGGGTGGGGGTCATGGCATGCAGTTTCTCCCACAAACTTCCAATTCTGCCTGCTATAAGCTAGATTACTTTCCCCTCCTGAAGGCAGCAGCAGCTAACAAAAACACAGGTGTTAAAAGCACACTGGAAGGGCTGGCCGTGGCTCACTCGGGAGAGTGTGGTGCTGATAACACCAAGGCCACGGGTTCAGATCCCTATATAGGGACGGCTGGTTAGCTCACTTGGGAGAGCGTGGTGCTGACAACACCAAGTCAAGGGTTAAGATCCCCTTACCGGTCATCTTTAAAAAAAAAAAAAAAAGCACACTGGAGTCAGAGAACTTGGTTTTGAATTTCAGCTCTGCCATTCAGCAGCTAGACAATCTTGAGCAATCTCTTAATCTCTCTGTGCCTCAGTTTCCTTATCTGTAAAATGGAATAACAACAGTCTGGGTGCCTGTGAGGATTACGCTAGATAATTCCTAGGTGCTGAGCCCAGTCTCTTGCATGTAGTGAAAGCTCAATAAATGTTAGTTCTTCTTGCTGCTGTTGTTATAAAATAAAGGGAGGAAGGAAGTCAACCCCTAGCCACTTGCTCAGGCTGGCTGAAGACCTCCAAGGTTATCAGAGTCCCGAGGCAGCTGAATTTCACAGTAATTAAGGGACTAGAAATACAGCCTTTCTCCTTTGGGTTTCAGAATGATGTAGGCTCAAGAAAAACCATTCTGCATGGAAACTTCTCAGTGGCCATGGGAATTATTCCAAAGAGGGGCTGTCTGGGCTAAAAGTGTGACTGTGGAAAAACGAGGAAACAGGACCCCAAAGCCACTAAATCCCTGAGTTTATAATTAACACATAAGCATTCGCTCTGTTCTGGAGCCATGTGGCTCACCATAGCCATACAAAAATAACCCCCCAGTGGGTTTTTGATGTCTTGAGCCTCTTTGTTTTTCTGAATTTTAATGAAGGGCTTTCCAAACAGGATAAGAGAAGCACTCAGCGCTCCCCGTGGCTGAGGAGTGGGCTGTGGTTAGCTGCTGCCAGCCTGCCCAGGCTTCATCCAAAGCAGTGTCTAGGAGGTCCCTGTCCTCAGATGAGATGTCTTGGGGGAGAGAGAGAAAAACAAAAACAAAAGATGTCTCTGTTTAGGAAAAGGATTGGGCTCTGCTCCTGACCTCAGCCCATTTGGAAACAGGCAGTTATGATGCTTGGAGGGAGCTATGAGGCCCTGAAAACAGGGATGAGGAGGAGAGGGAGGCCCGGGCTTCCTAAGTGAGGGATTCCATGGGACTCTCAGGGCTGCTGGGCTGGCCCCTTCCCATGAGAACCAGAAATGAGGCTCTGGGGACCTGTGGCAGAAAGGAAACACATGCTTTTGGAGCCCAAAGCACAGGTTGTAGGGAGAGGGGAGAAAGGAGAATGCTGTCAGAACAGCCACCCAACCCCGACGTTGAGTGAAGACTTTGCTCCACAGCTACAGCTGCCTGGAAGCACATGGTGACGGCGACAGTGCAGCTTCCCTAATGTAACTGATAGCACTGAACGTCCTCAGTAAGAAAGGCATCATGCCACAGGCCCTGTCCCTGGGTCGCAGCGGGCAACCTCCCGTATCCCTGCATCCAGGGGCTTGCAGGCCTGAACTCCAGGGAACTACTGTGGCCTCCTGAGAAGTGACCAACTTCCAGGAAGAGCGCCCGTTCCTTCCTCTCCTGAATCTAACATAACCCTCGTGATCTTCGACAACATGGAGAACTCAAATTCCCATCAGACTGTTTGAATATTGCCCTCCTTCGCTCGTGATGAATCTTTCCAAGAGGGTGCTGGAAACAAACAGAAGAGCTGGCCACAGAATAAAGCAATTTATTGCAATTAAATGATCCAATGTGACCTACTGAAAATAAATAGCTACATTACAAAATTTTCCATGTAAAAATTCTAAGCTGCTGCAATCTTCTTTAGTCTGAGGCTTACTGCATTTTGTCAAGCTCAGAGCAGAGGTTACAGGGTTAGGTGTGCCTGGGCTGTTCTGCAGGGTCCTCTTTCTCCATCTGCAGCAGGTCCCTCTCGGTGAGGAGCTCTGAGGACACTTCTGTGTAGAGATGGTCCCAGTCCCAGCTGACATCATCCTGCCAAGGGGGGTATCACTGGGTAAGACAAAGAAAGGCCTTTCCCCTCAATTGTGGTTAACTTCGCACACCCACCCAGGCCTGGGGGAGGCACAGGCCAGCCTGGGGAGCTGGCTGGTTACTGAGCTGAAAGTGAGGAGCTGATGCTGCTACTGTACCTCTCGAACTTCATGCTCTGGAGCCAGGACTTTAGTGAGAAGCTTCAGGTCAATCTCACCATCCTGCAAATACAAAAAAAGCCAGGTTGGGCACCTTGAGGGCTTTCACACAACCATCTTTTGCAAAGTAAGGAGGATCAGTTTGTGTGTGTTAGAACTTCCTGAACTGAGAGACCTGCAGAAATGGCTTAATAAGAGCAAAAACATGAATGAACCACACGGCCGCTGAGACATGAGAGAAGGCTACAACTTCCAACATGCTAGGCATGCATTGGGGAGGGCAGAGCATGACAGCAGCATATCCACAGGGACAGAGGGAAAGTGGGTGGCATCAGATGCTAAGTGGGCAGCCATGGAAGCAGGTGGGAGCCCGGCACTGGGAAACATTAGAATAAGTTGGGTCCAGAGATGACGCCTGAGAACAACACCTCCAGTGAAGGCAGTGCGCCCAGACAACTTCAGGGGCCATGGAGGACATGCTGTGCAGCTCTGGAGGGACTGAGAAATCTCTGGATGCTACCTGGAGCCTGCCCCTTTATGCAGAGCCGTTCCACTCACCAAAGTCTGAAAGGCTGAATACTTCATGAGGTCATTGTCCAGGTCACGGTAGGTCATCACCCGGTTTACCTGGATGCTGAAGGAAAGAAAGCATGAGGAGGAACCACAGACAGAACCAGTTCCAGGAGTGCTGCTGGGCCACTGTCCCCAGAGCCTTCAGTGGCTGGGGATGACCAGAATGTGAACAAAATATGTTAACAAAATGGGGACCCTGGGATGGAGCCCATCACAAGAAAGATCTGGATCTACATTGGGGGGCAGCAAAGGTCCACTGTAGATGATATTTGGAGAGTATTAATTCATATGTTCTCTGCCTCCCCACCAACTTCATACCTAATTTAACCTACCTAGGAGGGGCTGCCACCTGCAAAACAAATTCTTCTTCCTGTACTTCTTCCAGATCCGGAATAACAGGAATATCTGCAATGAGAGGTGGAGGCAAAACTGTCCACAGCATGAATAGGAATCTTGCCTGCTTCTCCACTGATTACTTGTTCACCTTCCACACGCCAGCCATGGGCCACTGGCTGGGGGGTAAACGGACACTCGGTCTGGGGCTGTGGCACCAAACTAGGGGCGCACATTGGTATCAAAGGCAGAGCTTCAACAATTTCTGAGTCCCAATCCTTACCCTACAGCCTGCTGAAAGAGAGCTTCCTGGGTGAGATTTCAGGCATCTCTATTTTTTCCTAAGATCTCTTCAGTGATTCTGATGTATGTGCCAGGTTAGAAGCCATTGGAGTGGATCTCCAAGGAGTAATGTAAAGATACGAGAAGAGACCTCCAGACAGCACCTAGGGAAGGACTTATATTAGAGCAGAGGAAGAAAGAGGAACCGATGAATGAGCTGGCATGGTCAGAGACAGAGCAACTGAGAATGTGTAGTGTCACAAAGTGGAAGTCACTATGTATTAGCCCATTTTGTGTTGCTATAATAGAAATACCTGAGACTGGGTAATTTATAAAGAACAGAGGTTTACTTGGCTTACGATTCTGGGACAGCTGCATCTGGCATGGGCCTCAGGCTGCTTCTATTCATGGTGGAAAGTGGCAGCAGACAGCGGGTACAAGCAGATCACATGGCGAGAGGACGCAAGAGAGACAGAGAGGAGGTGCCAGGGTTCTATAAACAACCAGCTCTCGCAGGAACTAATAGAGCAAGAACTCACTGAGGCCCCCTCCCCCAGGGAGAGCATTAATCCATTCAAGAGGGATCCGCCCCCATGACTCAATCAGTTTCCAACACTGCCACATTGCGGATCAAATTTCCACATGAGTTTTGGAGGGGGCAACACATCCAAACTCCATCACACTATGAGTGCCACCTCCTCATGACCCAGATCTGTCTGTGTTAGCTCCAGAGGGCAATCGTCATGGCCCTTAGCCTGCACCGAAGTCCCTCACACCTAATGGTATAACCTGGCTCCCCAACACTGTATCAGAGGTCAGAGTCTCCACTTACCAGGTCTAATATAATAAACAATGCTGATTCTAAGGATCACATTTTTCTTACTGTCTCATGGAGATTTTCCTTCTCTGAAACTCCAGCACAATTACAGACATATGAGGAGGCACGAGGGCGTTTCTTTCATCAATCTAACAAAGTCATGCAAACAGAGACACTGAGAAAGAACATATCACTTAATTGTGGGAACTTGCTTAAGTGACCAAAAATTGTCCATCTTCTCCTGGGAACAACCTAACACTCTGAAGAAACATTTCCTTCTCCAAATGGGGTTCTGATTTAACCAATCAGAGCAAAAAGAAGAGATGGGGAAGGAAAAAAGGACAAGTGGAGTGAGACAGTCCAGAAATTCCTAAATCAACTGCAAACACTTAAAGAAGGAAAAATCCCAGAGAGGAGAGACTAGTGAAGAACCCCTTCATATTTGCTTCCATGGATTGTACTCAAATTTATTTTTAAAAGAAGCACAAAATCATTCCAAGAACAGCTGGAAAGACCCTTGCCACTTTCAGGCTATTCATTATTTAGACGTTGCTATTGCTCTAGTCAAGACAAGCCAGAGGATATAAATGTCAGTTCTGAGCCTGGTGTCTTTATTATTACTTCCGACTGTGGAGTCACAGATGTTGTACCTGGAAAAAGAGAGAGTATGCAAGGGAGAGACAGAGACACAGAAAGTGAGACAGAAAGAGACAGGCAGAGAAAGAAAGTGATAAAAAGAGTGAAAGGGATAAAAATAAAAAGAAATTGTTGATAAGGGAAATAAAGAAGAGACACATACACCACCCCCAAAATAATGAACCACATTCAGCAAATCCTGTATCTAGAAAGAAGCTGTTCAAAGCTCGGATTATCTCTCTCTTTCCTGCTAGAGAATTAGAGAAGGAATTTTCTAAGATTCTATTTCTCACGCTATTAGAAAGTTGGCTCTCTTGTTCACTCTCGCCCTGAATGATTAATACAGTCCATCGTGCAGGCTGCTGACAGTGCCGTGCTCTGAGCCCAGGGCGAGCGGGCCTCCCAGGCTGGTGAGACTGCACAGGCCCAGCAGACAGACAGGGAGGAAGCTGGCCATGCCACGTGCCATCGGCAGTGTGACAGTTTTGGAGTGCGCCAGTTAGTTGCTCCTGGCTCTTCTCGGGTGTGGAGTCCAGCCTGAGATGAATATTCAGAAGTTGGTAAGAAAATGCCCCATGCTGAGTTTAGGGCTCAGGCCGGGGTCTTCCCAAACTCCCCTTTCCTTCCACAACTCTAGCATTTGGGTCCTGTCAACTCTGCCCAGCTCCTCCGAGCTCTGAGGAACCGCACTTCTGCCCAATGTCCACACTTACTCCCCGTGGGCTTCCCTCTTCATCCCCACCTCCCTCCTCCAAATGTGCACAAAAGAGTGTGGGGCTGGCCCATCTGTGACAGAGCAGAGGTCAGCTCGGGCCTTGGCAAAGGGGCTGCTCAAAATGGCACTGGTGGGGCTGGCCACACAGTGGGATTTCTCTCTAATTGGAAGCTTGGTGCCCAGCAGAACCTGGTGAACTGCCTGAGTGGGACAGAGCCAGCGATGACAGCCAGGCCAAGGCAAGCTGGAACTCTGGTGCAGTAACAGCTTGAGCCATCGCAGCAGAGGCAGGCCATCCAACTCCCGGCCCCCAGTGGAACAGGTGGCTGTGGAGCAGATTTTGGGCAAACTTCAAAGAACTTCACAATTCTACAGTTTCTGATTTACAATCACAGACAAGTACTTGCTCATGTGTACATAATATGTTCTGGGGAGTTTTTTTTCTCTTTCTCTCCATCCCCCCTCCCCACCCCCCTCTCTCACACATACCATGAACAAATATAGAAAAAAGAAAATGGACTTCGGCAATCTGCTTCTTTACAGAATGACCTCCAAGGAATGACTGGCCCTGCCACCAGTCAGAGACAGCAACTTGACCCGCAAATGTGGACTGGAGAGCCAGGCTGATTCAGGTTGTGAAGTTTAACACACAAAGCACATGATTTTAACAGAGACAACGGAGGAATACCATATTTTAAAAAGTGCAATAACTACGTTTATTTTATTCTTGTTCTCTTCTATGCTGCTAATAACAAGGACATTAGCAACAGCAGTGAGGTAAGTAAAGCATAGGGTACAGGTCCTGTTCAGTGCCAAGAACGTAGGCTCTGAAGGAAGGATAGCCAGTTTTGAATCCTGGCTCCACCACGTACTAGCTGTGTGACTTTATCCTCTCTGTGCCTCAGTTTCTTCAGCTGTAAAATGAAGATCATCACTATGCCCATCTCCTATGGTTGGTGTAACTATTAAGTGCAATAATCTTTATACTAAGCACTGTGCTCAGTACAAAAGAAGTATTCAATAACTACTCTCATTCATTTAGCAGATACTGTAATATTGAGCATATATAGAAACTATAAGGCTCTACCTTCATTTTCTCATTTAATCCTGCCCAGTGATGACCATTTGTCAGAAGAGAACACTGAGGCTAAGCAAAATTGAGCAGCCTGCATGAGGTGAAACCATTAACAACGAACAGAGCCAGACTTCCAACTCCAATGTGGCTGCCACTCCTGAGCTCATCTGCACCCCACCCGTGCTTTCCTTTCAAACGGAAAATGCCTTAAAGACACCCCCTCCTATAGTGAGGGCTCAGACAACCGCCTACAGTTGGGACATCTTTTACTTTGCCTGAGACTTACGGTACTCTGTTCTTGGATATTTCTCTTGATTCCAATAACTATAAATAAGTGAAGTCCTCTCCCTCACCATATGCCCCGACTTGCTACTTCCCTACAGAGCCAAATGGCACAGAATGGAAAAAGTGCACCCAGGCAAGAGCCCCAGAGACTCTATCCCAGGTCTTATTAAATGAGCCCCAAGGAGGAGGTGGCTGGGCACCCTGAACAGCCCTAGAAAAGGGGCAGGTGAGGCAAGAGAACTGTGAGGCCACGGTGTCCTGGGAGTCAAAACCCTAATCTTTCATCTCAGTCCCCCACAGGCAATGCCATTTTCACACAGAGCATATGCTGCTCTCTGCCCGAGCTCGGACTCCTTAAAGAGTCCTCCCTGGTCTTGTGTGCGTGCTCCCTGCCTCTATGTCAGCTATCTCTGAGCTGTTCACCCTGCTTCTCTGCCCCACGTGGTGCCCAGTTAGCCACGATGGGGAGAAACTCCCTTCGTCCACTTGGTTGTTCATTCATTTATCCGGGGAATATTGACTGATCACCTACTATGTGAAAGGTGCCATGCTAGGTGGTACCAGTACCAACAGCAACAAAACAGACATGGTCCCAGACTTCATGAAGCACCAGCCTGGTAGAGGACATTGAATAAACATATTGCTTACAAATCAAAATGCATACTGGGAAGGAAACTAACTGAATTCCATGGCAGAAAATAACAGGGAGACCTAGTTGTTTTATTTCTCTTAAGTAAAAATAACATTGTAAGTGGTAATAAATTCAAACTCCATAGAAAAGTTTAAAATGAAAAAGTTCCCTTCCTTCTACGAGACCTAGTTATCTCTCTATCTGTAATCACTGTTAACAATTTCTTATATATATTTACTGAAAAGAATTTATGCAAACCACAGCACATACATCCTTTTAAAATGTTTGCAAATGGGATCACATTACATATACATTATTCTACAACTTGCTTTTATCTTTCCTTATCAATATATAGATGTATCTTATTCTTTTAAATGACCATCTAGTATTCTACTGCACAGATGCTCCATGATGCATTTAATCCAGTCCAGAGAGGATTTAATTTTGGGGGGGTGGGGTGAGGAGTTAGGAAGGTCTCTGTGAATTCGGGACAGTGCAGCTGAAAGCTGAAGGAGAAGCAGATTAAGCCAGGCAGGCGACTTCATGTGCAAACCTGCTAGGAAAGAAACATAACTTGCAACATTGAAGGCAGGCCAGTGTGGTGTGAGTGTAGGGCCCAGGAGAGAGGGGCACAGGGTGAGGCAGGAGAGAGGGTGCTGGGTGCCAGGTGAGGAAGTCCTCACATCAACCAGCCAGGAAACACATACTGGGTGTCTTCCATGTGCAAGACCCCTTCTGAGGCATGTTATGGCAACACCAAGGTGTACCAAGCAAGGCAAAGTTGCAAAGGGAGGTTCCATAGAAAAAGATAATAAATCGAAGAATAAGGAAAATGCATGTTCCTTCCTTGGTGAATCACCTCTGAGTCCAACAGGCAGAACTGAGAGCTTCCTACTTTGCCCATTCCCCAACAATTTATTCCTGGCCACGGGGTGGACCTCACTACCTTGTAGGAGGAAGAGTACATGAAATTCATCCCAAGTCTGTCACCTAGATGGTGAGCTAGCTGAGGGCAAAGAACACATCCAGACACTTCTGCATTCCCAAGGACTGGAAAAATAAAGAATAACTGAACAGAACTGAATCAATAGATGCCCTTCAAATCTGAAAGTCACACACATGAAGAGCCCTGTCAATCTTCTCTACATTGTTGCAATTCTAGCATAAGCGATATCGAGTCCTGAAGTTGCCTTAGTAGGATACATTCCACAAGAACAACCAAGAGTAATCTTTGGATACTTACTGGATTAGATAACGTCATAGCAAAGGCTTTTACCTCAACTGAAAGCTGCAAGACCTGCTGGGAAAGGCCCATGCATACACAAGAAACAGTGGATGAGTAGGGACAAAGTCTCAGAGGAAGAGTCATTCAAATGGGGTTCAATATGAAGGATCTGGCTTCTGTCCTGAGGCTGGGTCACACTGCTCTTCACCAATCTCCACATTCTGGAAGCTCCTAACAGAGTCCTCTTAATACACAGCAACAGCAGTAAGCATTTATTTCAAAAAGAGAGATCACCAAATGGGAAACTCATTTTGATACTAGAACACTAGTCTGCTGCCATCTGAGAGCTCCACCCAACAAACAACTACCAGATGAAACCACAGAAATGAATGAGTGGTGCCTAAATAAATAATAGAAATGTACGGGAACACCAATAGATCAATTACAACTGGTTTCAAAGACGTGAGAAGCTGCCATTTGCCCTGAAATATTCATTATGGATAACATTATCATATGTGCACTCTAAAATACTAACTACCTAGCAAAGTCCCAGAGGGATCCTTCTCAGCTCCCATGACCCGACGGTAAAAAGCCTACCTGCCTCTTCCAATGAAGCCAGCCCCAAATCTCTGCATTTTGTGATAGCCTACATTCAGATCCAGCTGCTTTTTGCTTCTTTGGGTACCACTAGAACAGAAAGTGATTTCTTAGACTGAGCTCATCTCAGCTTGCAATGAGTATACCCCAAGCATTACTCAGGGTCTTCACCTGGAACGTAAATCTCAGTCCTGCAGTAAGGACAGAACAAAGGAAGCAGCCCAGCCTGGCCCCTGGGTCCCATCCAGGCAAAGATGTTTCGGGCAGGAGCCCCCTCCTCTCTGTATCCCTTTAGGTTCGACTCTTTGCTGATTTTCTTGGTTGGAGATTTCTGAATGGAATCCCCTGGTCGTGTCCAGAAGCACTTCTACAGAGCTACATAAAACTTCTTCTGTACTCCAGCACTTTCTCACCTTGACACCTTAGTAAATGATACAAGTGGTTGACATATCTTACCAAGTTTCTCAGGGAGCTTACTGACAACATCCACCCCTCCCTCTTCACCTACTGAGCTCCCAATGGCTAATGCCCTGCTTGTTATACACAGTGTCTTCCCAAACTTTTCTCTTACTCAATGCCCTGGTCACTGCAGAGCTCTCATGGGCTACTAAGGGCTCACATACACCATTCACAGCGAAGTTCAGCAACCAATTTGCATGAAGGGGATCTGGACACGCTGCTTAAGAATACCCCAATAAAAGCAGTCTGGACAAACCCCTAATTCTGTGCCAAAGTCCACAGAAAGCAGCAGAGCTCACAAGTGAAAGAAAACAATGTCCATGTTTTTAGGAGATGGCAACTTTAACCGGAGATCATTATAATTTTTCTCTGCAGCTGCAAAACTTTGTTTTACTGAATGCTTTTACCTTCTGCATCACGTATGGGGAATTTTAAACAGGCAAATGGAAGAAGGTCTGATTGAAGATGAAGTTAAGTGAAAGAAATTGGTCTCATTTAGCACATGACAGGATTCATCTGTGTTCCCAAGTCCACTGAGGTGGCATCATGGGCGTTTCATATTCATGAGCTGCTGCGACACTATGTCCCCTCATTTACAAAGAGCCGTGTTCAGCAAATTCTGTCCCTGTGGACACTCCGTGCATTTCATGGTCTTGTCAGAGAGACATCAAACGCTCCAG
Organism: Galeopterus variegatus; assembly: GCF_000696425.1. Taxonomy (NCBI): domain Eukaryota; kingdom Metazoa; phylum Chordata; class Mammalia; order Dermoptera; family Cynocephalidae; genus Galeopterus; species Galeopterus variegatus. The sequence continues at coordinate 628,873 of NW_007726401.1, read as the reverse complement.
TAACCAAATACCAGAAAATGGCTTTAATTAGTGGATCTCAATCGTATAAATAGTTTTTTTTCTAAGTGAAAAAATGGAGAATTTTTTAAAAAGGAAAAGAAAAGGGGAAAGCAGTAGGCAACAGGCTTCAAACACCCGAAGGAACAAGGGAAAGATAGAGGTGGTCTCAGAGGAGCTCCTGAGCGGTCCCCTGCACTCCCGGAATCAGGGGACAAGGGCCATAAACACGTCTCCAGGTCCCTGGCCGGTCTGCTTTGTGAAGACTTGTCCCTTGTGATTTCAACTGATTAAAGCTGGGTCCAGGCTGCACTCGATACTGGCAGGTGAGGAGAAAAGAGGCTGAAAACTGCGGTGGTGGCTAGAGAGCTGTGCTGCCAGTGCTGCTGCAAAAACCAGGCCTGACCACGAGGGAAATGCACAGCCCCAAACACAGAGCGGTCAGGGGCCGTGGACAAGCAGGTCCCCGAGGCGTGCCATGGGACACAGGGAAAAGGTGCCCGGTCCTACAGTGCCAGTTTGGGGTGGTTTTTTTTTCACCTGTGGCCCATATGCTGAAATGCCTCCGTGCTCCTGCCAAACTGAATATCTCCTAATGCTGCTGGGGAAGAGATCACAGGCCTTAAGAGGAGGAAGATCAAAGTAGCTGACTGTTTCTCCCAGTCCCCAAGCTGTGACAACTCTCCTGGCTGACAATGGGTTGGAGAGAAAGGTTTGGACTAATATTGGCTGCTGAGATAAGCCAGGCCTCGGCACAGTTGGGTTCTGGCTGGATCAGCAGCAGGGAAGGGGTTTGCTAAGAGTGGTGATTCAGCTCCCGGTATGCTATGGTGTGTGACATCCTGGCCTAATCATATGACCCACAGAGGACAGCAGTGCCTTTCTGAAGGAGCCATGAGAGCAACACCCCAGGACATTTCCCCATCACCCCTCAAGTCCACCGAAGGGTATACCAGAATCTGTACTGGCAATGCAAAGGGTCTCAAACCAGGAGGGAGCCTCACAAGCAATCCCAAGGGGGTGCCCATGAGACATGAAGGGCCAGTCCTGAGAGGTTCCCAGTGTCACCTCTGGGTGACCTCTAGGGAACATCATACCCCTGGTTCCTGACAACGGAAGGAAACAAAGAACAATGTCCCTCTGACTGCTCTCTCAGAGCCTCATGGCGGTTCCAGCTTTCATGTGTAGAGATGTGTTAAGGACAAGGAGGGATAAAGGACTTAAACGTAACGAAGGAATAGAGTGGCTGGAAGGAATGGAAACCGAGGAACTCTCCACTCTCTTCAATAAGGCCCAAGATGAGTGATCTGGTATTAATGTGACAGAGAGAGGCCTTCTCAGAGCCGCCTGTAGAGATATGTTAGAAACCAGACATATCTGATTCTATTTCATCCTCTGCATGTTATGCTGAAAAAAACAAGACAAACTACACTGCTTTTATTCTAAATCCTTAGGTTTTGTATTTTTCCTTATATATATTTATTAAAAAATGTTCCTTTGATTGGTGCCACCCGTGACACCCCCACATACAAAACACTTCTGAACGGTTCCCTCCGCACAAGGCCACTGCTGGTGACAGCCAGCTGGTTTTGATCACAGCCACTCCGAATCGGATTTTCATAAGATAGATGAGGAGTCTTACTGCTGCTTGCTCTCTTATCAGATGAGAAACAGAGGGGGAGGGGGGAACGGGTCCTGAGGGAACAGCGGGACAATCAAGAGCTGCGTGGTTCTTTCTCTGTCCCTCCGCTGCTGCAATTTTCAAAGGAGTTTGCCTTGGGCACTTTTAAATGATGGTGTCTCAATTCTGTAATCATCTTTCAAGAGCTTTCTCTTAGAGGGTCTTTTAGGTAAACCTAGTCCGTCAACCACACTTATGGACTCAGGAATCACATTGGTGTCCTCCTGCATGTGTGTACATAGACGAGTGCACACATGCACACACACACAAACATACACTCTGAACACCTGTGAAGTTTTAGGAAGCAGATAGAATCTAAAGCAAGAAAGGAAGACCGCCATTTGGCATCAAGTTTGCCTCCTGCTAGGGTAAGAGAATGCCCGATTACCTCTTCCCCAGATTTCTGCCATACCTAGGTTCTGCTGCCCCAGGTCCTTCTTTAGAAACTCATCTCCACGTGTGATGTGTCAGAAGGAAAAGACTTCTCAACTTAGGGCTAAGTGCTGTCCTGAGTCCAACCTCAGATACACAAACATGCCTGTTCCTTCCCATCTCACCTAAGTGACAGCTGGCTGTCAGCCTTCAAACTGAGAAAGGAACCATAGCCATCTATTTAGGAGAAAATGAAGTCACCATTCACCCCAGGCCACATCTTGCTGTGTTTTTGGTTACAAAGACTATTTTGGAAAAACTCTACAACTACACCTCTCTTTTGTCACTGCAGAGAACATCATGCCTTTTCTTTACACAGCCCCCATCATTTGAAAGAGACATCCTACAACACCGAGCCTCCATTTCTTTCTGGTCAAAGAAGAATCTAAGTAGTCTACGATCTCTCTAGGACTGTCTGCATTTAGGTCCTCTCACTACTCACACCCCTTATTCACCCATTCCCTTCACAATCGTGTGGAGAAGTGCCTGTTCCTCTCCCTGAAAGCTGGAACACTGCTTACAGCCACATCTGGAACCATCTCACAAAACTAAATGGGATTGGCTTTGTCACATCCTGATCCTGTCTTCTGTATTCAACTGGGACAGAGTCCAAGCAGTTACAGAATAAATACCCTGATCTCTATAATGATTCCAGGGAGATTTAACTCTCTTACTTTTGTCAATGCTTAATGTTGGATGATTTGCTATTAATCACATTCCCCCAAACAGACTACAGCACGATAGAATGCTGATGGAACTTTCTCTCTGTGTTCCTGGAGGAAGGTAATTCTACCTGCTTTGTTTAAAACACACACGCACGCATGGCATAAGACTTTCATTTTCATTCTTCCCATTCTGCCTCTTCAGATGGGGACATGCGAGGAAGCTGCTCACGTGAACAATGAAAATGGAACCACAGAGAGGTTAACGTCAACCATGTTTTGGGCAGAGATGTTTGTGATGGTAGCTTGGAAAGCACTCTGTCTGGCTCTGCCAATGCAGCAAGAGAGCTAGTCAAGGCTCTGGGCTATGCGTTGCAGCTGCACCAGGATAAGGAAGACTGAGTTGACAGAGAACAACAGCTAAAATCTGCTCCAAGCCTAACTCAGTTCCCCAAACCTTCCCTGACATTCTGCCTTTTGTCAGGGAGAGAAGAATACAGCCAAACCAGTCTCAACTATGTTTGCAGAGGCAGGGAGGTGCAAACATCTCTCCACCCCATCAACTCCTGGAAGCCTGCTCCATGATGGCACATGCTTTTCCTAGGGTAGGGTCCTGGGACCTTGAATCACCTACTGCGAAAACCAAAACCAAGTAAAAACAACTTCTCTTCTGCATTAAAGAAACTTCTGGGAAGTTCCATGCAACTTCTCTGGTGTCTCACTCACTCTGGGGACCAGCTCTGGCCAAACCCACACCAGGGAGTACAGAAGTCAGCCCCTGTGGCCTCAAGGGTGTATATCTACTAGAGTTCATTTTTTTCCGGCTGCCAGGAATATGGCTTTAACTGCCTGCCTAGGAAGAACTACATTCAAATTCTTGGTCCACAGAGTTGGATGCACCATTAGGAATCAGAAAATCCGGGTCCCAGATCTGCCCCTAATTTGCTGATGTTATGCAATTACTTGTCAACTCTGGTCCTAAGTTTCCTTTATTATCAAAATGAGGTCTCCAAAGACATCCTTATTCTGGGGTGTCAATTGTAATATATCTATGAGATTAAAAAAAAACAAAAACCTTCCTGTCAGATTTGCTTATGGCAGAGTCTTTCCAAATGTTTCACAGTCACAGTCATGGCCTGCAAATAAAGTACATCACCTCTTTTGTTTAGAATCACTATAATACAAATTCATTTTCTATAATGCAATTAACCTGCACAGACTCTTATCTCTGGTCCCATATGACCTCAGCTCAGCATTCACACATGATCTGGGGCACCACTGACTGGGGCCCTTGTATATTCCATGCAGTCTTTCCAGTTTCCCCTGTCTCTGTGGTACCAACTTGTTTCTTCGGCTGCGTTTCAACGAGGCAGGCTGTCATGAGAATAATACACATAGCACTTCATGGTTTGGGTACTCGGGTCTCACCAGCCTCCCAAACTCCCCAGTACTCAGATCACAATCTGTACAACCTTCTTCTCACCTTATAGTAGGTTCTCGTCTCTGGAGGACTCAGCATAGGCATAAGAATTCATTACGTAAAGGTAATCTCAATGGATATGACGGAAAAGAAAGCATAACAAGAAAGAGAGGAATGGTCAAACCTGAAGATTCTGCTTCATGTCTCAAGAGCTGTAAAGACCTGGTCTCTTTGCCTTTTCTCTATCCAGCCCAGGGACTGTTGTAGACGAGACTTCACTGTGAGAGGACCAGCAGAGCTGCGGACATGGGCCAACGGGTGAATCTGAGAACCAGGACAGGAAAGCAAATGTGCAACAGGATGCTGGAAAATGAGACTTGCCTAAAACTGTCAAAGCAAACACGAGGAGGGTAACGACAGCAGAGGCATCAGGAGTCACAAGACCACACCTGAAACCCGGCTCCACCGCTTACTAGAGGTGGAGCAGCTTGCACTGGCTCTGAAGAGCCACTTGCTAAGTGTTCTAAATGTTTAGAAGTTTTGCACACAGGTTGTCAAACATAAATGTCATTAAACTATAGACCCTTATAATAAAATAAATTATATTAAAACAAGGGTAATAAACACACAAAACTCACCACTTCCTACATTTTACTCTATCTATGCTCTCAGAATGACTGACGTGTAATGTACCGACATGGCAGAAATACCATATAACAATGTACTGTGGCCGTCTCTTTCCAACCCTGTGGTCAGCAATGTCATGTTGGTAGCCTGACACCAGCCATGGGGGTATAGTTACACCATAGAAATGAGCAAACACTACAGTCAGGACTTTTTTTTCCCTAGAGAGCTGGTTGTTAAATTTTAGCAGCACATCATTGCTTATTAGCCATGTGACCTTGGTGAGTTATTTAACTTCACGATAGTTCAGTTTCCTCCTCTCTAACATGGTGATGATCACTGAGTCTCCTCAGAATTGTTGTGAGGATTAACTGAAGTCCTGCAAGTAAAGCAGTTAGCATCGTGCCTGGCTCATGGTAAACACTTACAAACATTAATTAGCAATATCACTTCCTACAAGAATGACTTCTTTTTCAAATTTCTTACCCCAAATCCTATAAACAGAATAAGGCTTAACAAAGCACAGAGATAAAAGAGAGGGCAGCTTAATCCTTGGACCAATGAATTCCAGTCCACCTCACCCCTGACCCAGTTCCTGCTACGGATATGGAGTTCCTGTGTTATGGAAGGCGAGGGAGGCCTGAGTTTAGAAAGACCTTACTGTCTAGTCCCAGTAACTTTGAACTTAGAAAAACAAATTGATTTTAAGAAGCGTTACTTACTAAAACACCAGTCATAGTTATAATGGTTTAAAAAAAATTAGGGAGGCAAAGGAAGCAGGTTTAGGAACCACTAGGAAGTCTCATATGCTGCATTAGGCTTAAGGAAGGAATGCCAGCATAATGGAACATTCTTACTAAGTGAGGATGAAATTGAGCCATCGGGGTTCCAATTGATCAGTTCTTACAGGATTCTTTCCACTTTTTCTCTGTGACAAAGCTGTTTAGGCTCACATGACTCTGCTGCTTGCAGGAGAATGTTTGAGGATATGGTACAAGGATTAAGCAAGGAATAAGAAAGAGCCCAGAAGAGAGTTAGAAATCCCAGAGACAGAGATGAACAGAGAGGGAGGGACACAGCGGGGGGCGGGCAATGGTGCGACAGTCCTCTACAGATAGCATTGTTCTAATTCCACTGACAGCCTAGCATCTCACACCTCTTCAGCCTCATTGCTTGGCAGTGTTCAACCACTTTTACCTATTTTCCCTGTTGACATGGATAGAAAATTGAGCAATTACGCTTAAATTCGGAGCTCTCAGATCATCCAGATTGCTACACTTGCTGAATTAAGTTCCCATTCGCCCCTGGCTAGAAGTGGCTCAATTCAGCTTGTCCTTTAGGAATTAAACACTTTTTCGTTGGCCGGAAGGATTTATTATTGCTAAGATTTTGAGGTATTCAATGCTGTCAAAAGTGGACCTCGGGATGCACAGTGGCACAGCCTTTTCCAGTGGGGATGAAGCTTGCCCGAGAGCTGGGAGCTGCAATTCTAGCCACAGTCCTGGGTATGCTAAAATGCAATGGATCGACACAAGAAAGATCTCTTTTTTTTTTTTAACCTCCTATTTCCAGAGACTTTCCCCTTTTTTTAAGACATATTTTGGAGCTCACAAATTCTTTTCTCAGTTGAGTTTTGCTCTGAGATTAAACTATTTGAAAGTTGAATCCACATCTAACTGTATATTCAGAGATGATTTCTACCTGAATATTCTTCGTCTTTTTTTACAGATAAATAATTTTTTTTTTTGGTGCTAGCCAGTACGGGGATCCAAACCCTTGACCTTGGTGTTATCAGCACCATGCTCTAATGAGCAAGCTAACCAGCCGGCCCCAAGAATCTCTTTTCTCCCATTTGTGTGCTTTTCAATGTTCATCTTTAAAGTTCCCTATCCTATCCAGTTTATTTTCTTGGAGCTAGATTTTAGAGCTGGAGGAAACTAACCAGGCCTGGAAGAGATGAGAGAGGCATCATGCCTTTGCACTGGCTGTTTCCTCTCCTCTACCAGGAGTTTCCCTCACAACCCCCAACTTCCTCTCTCTTTCCTGGCAACTTCTACTCTTCCTTCAAGTTGAAGTTTAAAACTTCTTTGGAGTGGCCTTCCCTCTCACCCAGCCCAAATCAGCTCTCCACATTATTCTCTCACATAGCACCCTGCACTCTTACTTCAGGGGACTAGATCACAAAGTGTCCTTGCTTATTTAGTTGAAAGATTATTTGTTTAATCTCTATGTCCCCAACTACATTGTAAGCTGTTCGAGGGTGAGTACAATGAATGTTTTGTTCACCATCGTGTCCCCAGTGCCCAGCCCCATGCATCACATCCAACATAGTAGTATTCAACAGATGGTTGTTAAGTGAATGACTGAATGAATGACTTGCCCAAAGTCACTTGTAGAGACTGAGTTCAATCCTATTCTAGATCTGATATTTCTTCTCTAACATGATACAACCATCCATGGCAGAAGAAGTCTAAAGGCCTCATAAGGGCAAACCAGAAACTTGATTCCAAGAATAAGAATGAATGATTATGCTACTGAAGGATGGTCATCTAAATAGAAGAAATCAGTTTTTCCATTCTGCAAGTTTGGGCTCCTGAGGTCATCTGGGGACTCTGGCTGTCCATCATCCTCCAGCTATTCTGCATAATCATAAATATCAACTTTCCTGAAGCATTGTGTCAGCTATAGCTGTGAGTGATTCTACCTAGAACCAGCAGATTGGGTGACTGGCAATCTTCATGACTTCATCAAAGGCAAAGTTTATGTGGGGAGGCTTAATATCTGTAGTTGAGAAGGGACCAGCTTCTCTGGGTACCGTGCATTCCTTATTCATTCTCCATTTGGATTCTCTCCTTACACCGGACATCTTACCTTGGGAGGCCTTTCACATCCTTTTCTAGTTAACCAAATCCTATTCATCCTTCAGGAATCAGAACAAGTTCTTCCTTCTTCCTGGAGTGCTCCCAGCCTATAGAAATAGCTTCCTCTTCTGAACTCACGGCCATTAATGAGATGGACCACTGATGTAGCCACAACCACCTGCACCTTTGCCATTCATTACACTGCCGTCTTAGCGAGTGACCTCTTGTAGTGGTTGGTGTCTTTTATATTTTGTCTCCCCACCAAAGCCCTGTGCTCCTTAAGAGCAGAGCCCCCCAAGGTCTTATGAAGGATTTGCAAATCAGTTTCCAGAGGCCTAGTCCAACCTGCAGATGCATTTCGTTCTGTTTACAAAGTGTCTAAAAAAAATTTTTTTTTGTCATTTTTAGCAATATGAATTTGAAAACTTTTAGGCTGTGCCACCTCCCCTCTGGGTTCACCACAGGCCCCACCATTCTTACACTTTTGCTGTTTCATGTGTTTATATTATCGGCCTGGCCCCTAGAGGCATCTGAGCTTGTAGCCTGGCCATGGTCTTGCAAACAGTCTCCATGCAGTATATTCTGGATCCCAAAAGCCACCTCTAATTGTCCCTCACTCTCTATTTCTCATTCTGAAAACACACCTAATCTTCAAAGCTCCTCCTTCTTCTATTCTTCTGTTCTCTTCTCTAGGAAGCCTGAGGCATGCATGGAGGCAGGAAGTGCTTCTCTTCTCTCCTTAGGTATCAGGGGCCTGGAAGAGAGAATGCATCTTCCCCAGGGACGAAGGAGCAACATGTACCCAGGGTGATGCGAGGGAGGCTGAATGCTGAGCAATATATCTAGAGAGACAAAGCTCCTGAAAGTTTTCCATGAAAGATAGGGAGGGAAAGAAGAAAGGGAATTTCTCACTAGATCAGAAACTCCTGGAGGGCAAGGACTGTCTCTTCCATCACCATCTCCAGCATCTGGAGCAATACGGGCCATGGGAGGCAATGTATGACAACCTGCTGGCTCTCCTCAAGAAAATCTAACCTCAAAGGCTGGTGGTGGAAGGAAACTATCTACCTGGAGGGTTCCTGACCTTAGATCCTCATTTTTATTCCTTGAAACTCATCTTCTCTTTGGGGATTGCTCATCAATTACCATCCCTACCAAGGGTATGAAAACAATCAGCCACTTTCCAGGTGATAACACTCCTTGCACTGACAACCTCAAAGAAGCTGGATATGATTTTATTAAGGATACCAGCAGGTTTCCTTATAGGTGCCCAAAGATCTGTTTAATGTCACTGCTGAATGAGCATCCATGGATGATTCAGGGGACTCACTCATGAAGTCTCCCCACCCACTGGATATTCTAACTTCAAAAGAACAGCCTTCACTAGCCAACCAAGTAATTCTCTGAGCAAAGATAATTCTAGGAACTAGTTATGTAACATATGGTTCCTCCTCCATAATGGATTCTAAACATTCACATACAGTGAAATGGACTAAGTCGAGTGTGAAGTGTAACATATGAACTGATTTTTCCATTAAAAGACTCAAGCATAACTGCATGGAAAACAGATTTATGCTGGGGAAGAGGCATCCCTCCTAGAAGGTAAAAGCAAGTGCACTCTCTGACAAAAAGGGTTTTATGCTTCAAACCTCAAGGGCCAAAATAAAGGCCAAATCACAAATTTCAGATTCCAAGTTTATGAAGGGGAAAACATACTAGAGGTATTCTCTGCAAACAGGGATCTTTCTTCTTTCTTTCCTTAATGAAATTTTATTAAGCATCCCATCAATCATTCTAGGCACTCTATATTACAAATCTCGACCTGACACTTACAATCAATCAATACAATCCGTGGAGGGAGACACCAACATATCTGAGGGACATACAATTAATTACAGTCCAGAAGCAAAGAATGGGGGCTCTGGGGTCAAGATCTGTATTCAAACCCTGATGCTGCCATTTACTAATGTGTAATCTTGGGCAAAGTTACCTTTCTCTGCCTTAGTCTACTCATCTTTAAAATGGGGATAATGAACAATTCAAACGTCTATCAACAGGTAAACTGGAGTATGTCCATACAATGGAATACTATTCAACAATAAAAATGAATGGGCTAATGACACACACAACAGCCTGGATCAATCTCAAAATCATTACACTGTGTGAAAAAAGCCAGGCACAACAGAGTACCTCCTAATGCAAAATTCTAGAAAATGCAAATGCAAACTACTGTATAGTAACAAAACCCACATGGAGTTGCCAGAGACAGAGGAGAGACAGACCGCAAAGGGGCATGGAGAAACTTTTTGGGGTGATGGGAATGTTCTGTATATTGATTGTGGTGGTGGTTTCATGGGGCATATACATCTGTCAAAACTGAAATTGTGTACTTTAAATGGATGACATTTATTGTATATAAATCAGACCTCAATAAAGTTGATTTAAAAAAAACTTTCTCACCGATTTGTTTTGAGAATTAAATGAGAGAAAATGTAAAACACTAGGCTAGGTAGCTGGCAAACAATAAACGTCTGTTGATAAATGATGATGACAGTGACGTTGGTGGACACTGTGGTAACAGAACAGAGTGTTCTCTTGGGAGTCAGAAGACCAGAGTTCCTCTCTGAGTCCTGCTATTTTGTCTTATAATTTCTAATCTCAGCTTTTAAACATGGCAAATGACAGGTTTGGACGAGATGGCCTACCAGAGTTCCTTCAATCACCACAAATTTGATTCTAAAGTGATGACGTCACAATGGCACAAAACAACCTGCCTTGTACTCACTCCTACGTGCCATTCAGGACTGGCAGGATGCTCACGCTATAAATTATCAGCCTTTACTACACTCTCCCTCACCCAGGTTCAAATCTGAGGCTCCAGAGTCATTGCATTACAATTTCCATGCACACTGCTGCTTAACCACCTAACAGCTTTGTTAATGTCTGGCAGATACCCTGCCTCCTTGAGTCCTCTGGCACATCCTCCTGGATGGTCACCCTGATGTCCTATGCATCCAATGGCTGACAATCTGTGAGAATAGGCAGATCATAAGTGTGGCCAGCAGCCACTAGGCACTGAGCTGCCAGTTTAGCACTGGCAGAAGACACGCTATGTACTTGTCTGAGAAAACAGACTTTGGGAACAGAAATGCAAGATCCCATATTAATACGATCACTGGGAATTATTAGTGAGTGGAGAAGTCTGGCAGCTAAAAGGAGTTTAGTGGGTAGAGCTAAGGAGGATCTGGCAAAAAGGAATGAGCCTGTCAAGATACTGGAAAGCAAATAAAAATGCTAAAGCATGAGGAGAGTATTCTCATAAGCTCTTACTAAATCTTGCTGTATAAAACTGATTTTCTGACGTCTCCTGTTGACTACTCTTCTACCTTAAAACCCCTTTGGAATGAGGCAAGGCAGAAGTACATACAACTTGCATCTTCTCCGGTCCTCAGTCCTTGGCTTCAGCAGCACTACAGCAGGGTTGTCAAACCTTAGCACGCCACATATTCATCTGTATTATTTAAATTAATGCAGATATCTGGGCCTCAGCTCCAGTTTCTGATTTGTGCATGGCCTGGGAATCTGTATCTTAATCATCAACCCAGAACATTTCATAAATGTCCTTTTTGACCCTCATCCCAATCTTGTGATTACCAGGTAAACATCCAAGTTTTACAGATTTAATTCTCTCTTTGTATGCAGTCACATACAAAAGTGTTAAAAGAAGGCTTTGGGACGCTACTTCGAGCCATGAGAATGTAACTGGTACTAGACTTGCCTTCCCGCTGCAAACTACTAGAACATTGGACAATAGGCAGCACAAGACTTTGATTCCTGAAAGAAGGGAAACAAGAAAGTAAGCCTGATGGTCACCCTGGCTTCCTACGTAGAGGTACTTCCTAGACTCTGGCACAGTGAGAGGGAGCCCAACCGAGCACTGAGTTGAGGAGAGAGAGATTAAATTTAGGGGTATGTAGGTGGCTGGAATTTGCAAAACAGTGTGACAGACTAGAGAGCTACGCAGAAGAAGAGCTCCAGAAATCTAGACTGACTGAACACCAATCTGTGCCTTGGTAGGGGGTGAAACTCTACAGGTCTGGGCAAAGAATTAGTACCAGGAAGGTATGAGCTGAACAATCTCCAGAGCTTATACAGAATCAGAAAAGGCTCAGCTCTACCCAGCCAGAGTGAAGAGACCTTGCTGAACAACCAGGCACTCAGGAGACACCTTAGTGTCTTAGTGTTTAGGACTAGCTCTAGACCTGCTCTAATAAAGCTTAAAAGCAATTCTCAAAATGATCAAGTCAATTAACATTAACTGCCTACCAAAGCAAATATATCAGTCTTTACAACACCACACTCTAACCAATTGGGCAAACTGGCGAACCTTTTATCAGTCTTTACAAGAAGACAGCAAGATCCAGACATTCAACACAATAGCATTGACAATGTCCAGCATCCAAACAAAAACTACTAATAATGTGAAGCAGAAAAATATGACTTTTAATCAGAAACAAAATTGGTCAATAGAAACAGACTCAGAAAAGATAGAGATGATGGAATTTACAGCAAAAGAACTTGAAAACAGATACTATAAAGGCCACTATCAAGGATAAAGGAAAACAGGAACAAAATGAGTAGACAAACGGAAGACATTTTCAAAAGAACCAAATGGAGCTTCTAGAGCTGAGAAATATGAACAATATCTGAAATAACAAATTCATTGAATGGGCTTAATAACAGATTGGACATTATAGAAGAAAAGATCAGCTACACAACAATAGAAACTATCCAAACTGAAGCACAGAGGAAAAAGTAGACTGAAAAACAAACAAACAAAAACTCCAAGCTTCAATGACCTGTGCAAACGGTTATGTGGACATACGTACCTGTAACTGGAGTCCCAGAAGGAGTGGGAGGGAAGAAAAATATATTTAAAGAAATAATGACTAAAATTCTCTGAATTTGAGGAAAACTGTAAATCCACAGATTCAAGAAGTTCAAGTAAGATAAACACAAAGAAAACCACACCAAGGCACATCATAACCAAATAGCTAAAAATAACTGACAAAGGAAAAGAAATCTTAAAAGCAACTAGAAGGGAAGAAGATATTACATACAAGGGAGCACAAAGATAAGAATAACTACTGACTTCTCATCAGAAACAGTGTAAGCCAGAAGACAATGAAATAACTACTTAAAGAGCTAATAGGAAAAAACATTGTCAGCCTAGAATTCTATATCTGGTGAAAAGTGAAGACATTTTTAGACAAAGAGAATTTATTGCTAGAGAATCTGCTCTATGAAAAATGATAAATGAAGTTCTTCAGGCTGAAGGAGACTGAAGCCAGATAGAAACTAGGATTTACACAAAGGAATGAGTGTGGAAATGGTAGATATATGGGTAACAAAGAAAAAGAGGCTTTAAAAATTTAGGTCCCAAGCATAAACTCCCCTCTAGTAGGTTTCTTTTTGAGATACACACAAACTTCATCTTCTCTTGAGTTCTGAACACAGGCTTCTGCCATGCCACAGATGCGAGCCTTTTCAGTACTGTTTCCCCTCATTTATATAGTCAGCCATTAACTGAATACTGAGTCAGGCATTGGAGATGCGAAGATAAATAAGTCCTGGTGTCCTCCATCAAGGGGAAAAACAGTCAAGCCAACAAAGAGTTAAAGTGTGATATGTCCTAACTGTACTCAAATCCTGGCTCCAGTCACTTAGTACCTCTGTGACACGGGGCAACTTACTTAACCTCTCTGTGCCTTAGTTTCCATAGCAGTAAAATTAGGATAAAATTAGTACTATCTCCTAGGGTTATGGTGAGAGCAAATGCTTTAATATATATAAACTGGTAAAACAGTGCCTGGCATGTAATAAACACCTAATAAATATTAGCCGTTGTTATTACAATAGGTTTGCCAAGGAGGTGGCAGGAACACAGAGAAAGGACCTCTGAGTCAGAGAGAGAGAAGGATGGGAAGGGGAGACGTAGTCATAAAAGGTGACGCTGCAGTGGAGTTTTGAAGAACAAGCAGGGTCAGTGGATAGAGCAGGGGTGAGGTACTGCATGCAGAAGCAGCAGCATTTAGCTAGGCCTGGAGAAGTGAACTGGCGTGTGAGGTGCAACCGCTGCAAATGTTTTCAGTAAGGCTGCAGCAAACGGGGCCTCAGCTGTGGTCTAAGAAATGCTCTGGAGCCTCTCTAGAAGCCCTTTTGACTTCCTCCAAGGGCATCTTACCTCCTCCATCATCTGATCCATCCAGGCTCTGCTGTCTGAGGCGATGACTGCTCCCAAAAAAGAAAAGGAGAGCAGAAAATGAGTTTCAAACACAGAAGGGAACAACAAATTTTTAGTGTATCCATTCTTTCTCCTAGATGAAAATGTTCCTGGACCCACTTTCTTCCAACAACTTGATTAAACCTAATTAGACAACGCGTCTGCCATGTATGGTTGCACAGGCTGTGCAATGCTCCATTCCAGAGGGCAGCATCACACGGACTACGATATGAATGCTCCCCCATCCCAGGACTATGATACAAATGTTCCCGAAGTGTGAAATTGGGTGGCCCTGCCTATAAAGTCACCTTCATCTAAAAACTTTCTTTCTTTCTTTTGATATAAGTCTTAGGAGAAGACTGGGCTTAGAAAGCTGGCATTACTTCTGCCCATCAATATCAACAAAGCAGAAGGCATGTGTCAGTACCCTGACACCTGGACACATAGTCCTAAAAATCACATAGTGGAAGATACGAGTTTTAGGCATCAATTGACCTTCAGTTGAGGAAGCAGCGTTAACCAAACCCTTGACTCAGTATGCATAATTCCAGCCCCAGACCACAGCCAGTTTCAAACTATCTTGTTTTTTAATGCTGTGTTCAACACAGACTGAACAGACAATGACACCAAGACTGTACTGTTGACAAAGGTCACCACAGGATGCCAGAAGAATGCTAGAAACATACTCTTCTATGTTTTCAGCAGCCTTCCTTCTTGACCTGGAAAAAAGAAAGACAAGGTTTAAGAGAACCTACTGGTCTCATGCACTGGGGTAGTGTCTTGGGGAAGAGTTCCAAAAGTGGGGCAAATTAGTACATTCTAGCACTTTACTTGTCTGGATTCCCCTTTATAGACCGAGCCTCATAACCAGCATGAGAGAATTACAGACACTGTAGTGCCTTCTTACAGCCTTATTTCAACATAACTCCGAATTGTTGAGTTTCAGTATAGGTTGAACAAGAAGCTTGAAGCTCATCTGGATACAGATGATACAGTGCCCTCCTTTCTTTCAACAATTAACTGACCAATTTATAGAGAACTTTCTTAAGACTGAGGCCCTGGGTCCTGTTAGCTGGTGCCATTAGCTGCCAGCATGTGGAGCAGCAGGGGAAGCACTGGCCACGCAGTGCAGGCTGCAGTCTCAGAAACTGTTTTGTCCTCCACATGAAGGACCAGAAGACCCTGTGAGTGACGCTGGGTGAGTGGCACCCCTGAAGGCATTCCATGAGAACAGGAGGCAGGGCATACATGTATCTAAGGCAGTGATTCTCACACTTTAGTGTGCATAAGAACCATCTGGGAAGCCTGGTAGACATGCAGATTGCTGAGCCTGACAATGAGGGATTTCTGAATCAGTTGATCTGGGGGTGGGGGAGCCCAGGAATATGCATTTTAAACAAATTTCCAGGTGATTCCCATCTAAGTAGATCACTGCTGACACTCTGAGAAACACTGATCTAAAGTCTTCTAAGGAAGACTGCCAAATGTTGATGATTGTTAAAGTTGGGTGTTGGGTACATGGTGATTACTTTTCTGTGCGTCTGAAAATTTCTACAATAACAGAGTTGGGTTTTGTTCTTTCTTTTAAATGTATTCTTTTAAGTCAGAAATCTAGCACCCTGGTGATCAGGGGCAAAGGGTGGTGGCAATATCATAGTGGCCCAGAGGCGGTAGCATTGGAGGGCCTGACAGTATAGGCCCACAGTTTCACCAGTTAAGGGCAACACTGGAGCCAGCCAGCAACCCCTGCAAAATGCAAACAACTCCCCACAAGAGCACACCCATAAATTAATTTTTTTCAATTAAAAAATAAAATTGAAAAAAATTATCAAAATAAAAATAAATTAAGCCTAAGTTAAAACAGACTACTTTCTGTGAACTTTACACTATATCAACGGTACAGTTCGAAAAAAAGAAAGAATGCTGGCTGAAGTCAGGAGGGAGAAGAGAATGGGTGCGTAAAGCTGGAAGTACAGGGTGTAACTCTGAGGGAATCTCCGAGGCCGCAGTCTTTGACTCTTCAAGGGAAGACTGAGGAAGCAAGGGTGAAGGGCAGAGGGACAGCAAGCTCAGTGAAGGACACCAGAGGTAATCTGCAACGGGGTGTCCAGGGCATCGCTGCTGGATATTGCTGGATGGGGTAGGTTTGCAGTGCCCATGCTAAGTCAAAGGAATCCTAAACGAAGAGTCAGTCTGGGTGAGAGGACAGAAGCTCCTGCCTAGCTCACCCATTCCCCAGGACCACTGTCTCTACCTGTCCTTGTGAACTTAAACTCCACACCCCATTGTCCACGCAACTCAGCTAATATGTCACCAAGGGTAGAGGTGCACGGATGGAAACAGCGTCAAGAGAAGAAGAGGTTATCGAGGCCAGGTGGGTTGGGCCAGCGCCTTCATTTTGGACCTGAGCAACATCTGTCTCTGGGCACCCTCAGGAATCAGGACTGAACCACTCCTCTCCTAGGCAATGTGCAATGAGCACAGCCATTTTGTCTGAAGGAAACAATAATGAAAATGCTGATCTTTGGGGGTAGGCTGACTAATTGCCATTTGTCCACTCAACAACCAAAAAGGGGGTGAGTCTAATCATCAGGTTAACTGCTGCTGAGCCCACATCCTGCTCTCTCTCACTCTAAGGGGAGCCCCAGGACTCTCTCCACCTCATTTGTCCCAATGGAGGAAGGAGGAAGATCAAAACAGAGTCCTCAAGGAGTCTGCAGGGATGCCCTCAGGTGGTGTGTTTTTTCTCTCTCTCTCTCTCTCTCTCTCTGCTAGAAATAACAGCTGGTTCTGGGGAGCCTTCTACTTGGGAGATGGAAAGCCTCGGGGCATGGAGTACCCTGCCTCTCTCTCATCTGGGTACAGAAGGAAACCTGACCAACTCCAAGCCTTCTCCAGCCTGCAGATGAGTTTGGTCTTGACCACACTGCTACTTTTTTCATTTTTTGTTTTGTTCTGTTTTAGCGTGAATTCATTGCCAAAATTGGGAGATTTTGTACAAAAATCCAGATCTTTTTGGATTCTTTAAATAAAAGTCCTGGCAACATTGTGCCTACATTAGTTGAACCTGAGTTCTGGCCCTCCCTAGAGCTCCCTAACACTGGGGGGCCCAGAAGTGGTTCTTCATCACTGAATCAGCACTGCTGGTTTTTCTATAGGAGACAGGAAGCAAGTGAAGTAATTCTTACAGCCACGCAGCTATTGAAAGTGAGAAAGCAAAAGGAACTTGTGGGAAGCATGTTTTAGGAGAAATGGCAGAGAGTATGTTTCTTTATAGAGATGTGAATGTGCAAATAACTTGTATATGTATCTCAGGAAGATAATTTAAGGTGCCATTCTGAAATAAAACCCCACTTCACAGACTTACTTTGCCTGTCTGGTCCTCAAGAAAAAAAAGGTACCCCAGGCTAGTGCAATGACACAGAACCCAGCTCAAGGACACAGCATCTAGCACTACGGTTTTTAAACTACAGGTCATGATCCATTAGTGAGTCATGAAATAAATTTAGTAGATCACCACCAGCCTTTTTTCTTTTTCTTGCTTTCTTCTTTTCTTTTTTAATAGCATAGAATAGAAAAGAGAATGCACTGCAAATCGTAAGAATAAGTATTAAATGTATTAAATAGTAATGATTAAGTAAGCTTTCTGGTTTTGGTTTTATATACACATATCCAGTCATAATGTGGAGTGCATTTTAAAATTATTGGTGACAACTTAAAAACAAACAAACAAATAGGTAAAACACAGCGGTCTACCACAGCCCACCAGGGTAGATAACCAGGGAAAGACTGGGGGGTAAAGTCCCACCTCCCACAGGCAGCAGGGACAGGGGTGGAGGTGAAGAACTGTGGGTTGTGGGTCATTTCTCTCTCAGAGACACACTTTTTTCCCAACTTCCCAGAGGAAACGGAGGTTGCTGATGAGCCTGTGGAACCTGGTCCCAGCCCACAGCAGGCTGTCTGCAGAACTGTGGTCAGTACAGCCCTGGGTTTTCCGCCTCTTACTGCACCATGGCCCATGTATCTCCTTCCCCACAAGTGGCCAGTAGAGGGTTTGGGAACCTGACAGTGATCCTGATAATACTAGCAAGATCACTTTACGCAGATTGAGCACTTTTCAATACTCTTCAGACTTTCACATCTATAAACACTGCATCAGTTGAGCTCTGCAAAAGAGGTAAGGCACGTTTCAGCAGCCCCAGTTCATATACAGGGACACTGTGCACTGTGATCATGTTCTTCACCCAAATCACAGAGCTAGTTAGTGATGAGGCTGAAACTAGAATCCTTACCTCCTGACTATCACCCTAGATTCCAAACACTCTGCCTCAAGCCTTTTGAAAAGCAGATAGCAACTGATTTTCTCATGTCCTGAAGGCACCCAGACATCTGCCTGGATTTACTGTGCACAGTTTCTTCTTGACTTTCCCTACCTACGGTAGGCAGAGAATTGACAGCTGGAGAGAATTCTTTAAACCAGTAGCTCTAGCCAGTGGTGCACAACAGAATCACACCTGGTAAGTTTTTTCAAGGTACATGTACTAGTCTTGTCCCCCAGCTCCCAGGGGTAGTAATTTCTAGAAATGGGACCCAGCCACATATATGAGATCACTGCCCTAAACCTTATTTCAGATATTAAGCTGTACACTCCAGTTGCTAAGGAGCAAAACTGAAACCTATTTGCTTTCTCCTCTGACTTGTCTACTTTCTTCTAACAGAAGTGTTAATGAACATGGACTTGACCCAAAGGCTGAGGGGAGAAAGACATAGCAAGGGGCCTGAATGGCCCATTCCTGAGTGATCCTGAGCTGGCTCTCCTGCAATTCACCTAAGAGTCCATGGTGTTCGTAAAAACTAAGCAGGTGCTTCCCACCATGGCAGGCCCAGTGCAATTCAGATCCGATTAGAGATGCTCGTTCAATATTCAAAATGTAAAACATAGAGGTTGCTGAACCAGCACTTTGAAAAGTTAATTAAATGCCAGGTTTCTTTTTAAGAGCTACTCCATCACTTGCTGATTGCTTTGGCCATTTTGTAGAAAGAAGCTTTAACTCTGGACAATGAGGGAAATACTCTACCCCACCTCCTACCTGTGGAGATGGGTGACAGGAGTAAGGACACCCTGGGTTCCTCCTTCCCAGTGACTTGGCGAAGGGGAAATCACAGCTGTCTCTGTGTGGCCCTGACCAAATTGCCCAAAATGCTCAGCCACAAAGCTGCTGCATTCTTTAAACATCAGTGTCTCAGGTAGAGGACTTTATCGTTAAAGGGGCCGTCTTGCTATTGCAACCTTCATTTAAAGCCCAGTCCTTCAACTTAACACTCGATCAGCGCCCTTCTGGTGTGTATCCCAACTCATCTCTGACCTCTGCTTGGTTTCTCCCCCTTGGCTTGATGCATCCACTCTCAGTTCTCAGGGAAAGCCCATTCTGAGCCCTGGCCCCAACTCCTTCACGCTGCTCCCATCCCCACAAACCTGTCATAGGAAGGGTGGTGCCTGATGATAACAACATCAAAAGCTATTGAGCTTGTTGGGTGCCAGGCACTGTCATTATATTATTTATGTTACAATTATATTAAAGTATAAGTTACATATAGTATTATATTTTATCTCATTGAATTATCATATTATCTTATTTAATTCACTCTGTTTTACAGGTGAGGAGACTGGGTCTCAAAGGGATGAAGTAACTTGCCTAAGATCACCCACCTAGAAAGTGGCAGGTCTAGAATGCAAGCTGGGGCTGTCTGACTCCAAAGCTCAGTTTGTCACTTCTACATGATAGACACAAGCAGGCAGTTCTACATTGTGGGAAATGCTCCTTCTATAGACTGTTTCAAAACCAATTAATATTTTCCATGACAGGGACATACTTTCAACTAATAGCAGGACTATAGCTTTGTAGGATTGGCAATTTGGTAGTTAACGCTGGCTTAATTGTTCTCTGTGATTTTCTATGTACGTTTTATTCACAATACGACACCTTGCATTATAGCAAAAAAGAGACCCTGTCTAGCTAAGTCTCCTTCCCCTCTCTATTCCCTCCTTCTCAAATTTCTTTTGCCCAAATGCACTGCCTTTCTTGGGTGTTTAGAGACTACACTGACATTCAATGGCATGATTTGGTCAGCTGAGGACAAGCTTGATCCCACTGGCACATCCTTTAACTGCGGCCACACGGACCACGGGGGAGTCTTGGATCCTCGTGGTTTCATTCTGGGGTCAATGGCAAAGAAGTGCTGTAACGTAAAAGACCCTCCCACCTGTGGAGTCTGTCTCCTCTGTCCTCCCTGCTGCTTCAAGGTGCGTGATCTGGCCATCATGATCAAGAGTCTGCATAAAAACGACTGTGTCTGTGGGACTAGCAGGTGGTCATGACCCCATCTGCAGGGACCCCACCAGCTTCTGAGGCAGAGACCACTGAGCAACCTGGATTTCCCCGGTCACCAGATATCAGGCCTCAACTGCTGCTGCACGCAAGTTACATGCTGAAGGGTAAAAGGCAGCCCTAATGTAGACATCATCTCAGTTAAAATGTTTCTCTCGAGTTTAATGGAATACTGCAGTGATCTAAATGGAGATAAAGTACCACGGCTCAGAGAACAGCCGGGATGCTATCTTTATGCAGCATGACAACGTTCAGTGGTTAATTAGACACCGTTAACCTATTTTGGCAGGGGACATACTGGGATAAATGGGGGGAAGTGTCCTTGAAGTCTCTTAATATCCACAGCACATACTGGACCCCAGACTCACCTCCCTACTACAAGACAGACAGGCTTAAAATAGATCAAAGTGCCAGGCACCCGGAGCCTTGACCATCCTGGGGGGAAGGCCTTCTGCTAGCCCATCCCTCATGGACCAAGGCCTCTGACCCAGGGAGGAATGTGAAGAGTTTGGACAAATGGTTACAACTACAACTTGTCCCATGTGAGAGAAATGCTAAAGCCACAGGAAGGCACTCACATGGTGTGATAGTTAATTTCAGGTGTCAACTTGACTAGATTAAGGAATACATAGAAACCTGTTAAAAACATTATTTTTGGGCATGTCTATGAGGGTGTTTCCAGGAGAGATTAGCATGTAAGCCTCAGTGGACTAGGTTAGAAAGATTTGTCCTCAATATGGGCAGGCACTGTCCAATCCACTGGGACCTGGAGAGAACAGAAATGGCGGAAAAGACAAATCTCTTGCTCTGTTTTGCTGCAGCTGGGATATACTCTTCTCTCCTGTCCATGGACATCTGAACTCAGGATGCTTCAGCCTTTGGATTCCAGTACTTATACCAGAAACACCTCCAGCTCTCAGGCCTTTGTCATCAGGATGAGAATAACACACCATCGGCTTCCCTGGTTCTGAGGCTTCCAGACTTGGACTGAGCGACGCTACTGGCGTCCAATTTGCAGATGGCCTGTGGTGGGACTCCTCAGCCTTCACCATCACATGAACCAATTTCCCTAATAAATCCCTCTCTATATACTTATACAGATATTCTATTGGTTCTGTCTCGCTGGAGAACCCTGACTGATACAGATTTTGGTATGAGGAGTGGTTCTAGAGAAACAATCTTGAAGATGAATTTCCTTAATTGGTTTCAGGGCTTCAGATCTAAAAATGCTAACAGCTAGACTTTTAAAAATACAGAGAGCACTGATAGTCCATGGCATCAACTGTTTGTAGAGATATGCAAAATAAACCCATTTGATACATCTAATTCACTACCTGTAAGAAGAAAGGGATTCAGTGACTCTATACATGATACCTTTGAGTATTTGTGAAAAAACAAGGAATATAATGACATTGCCTGTTTGCTCCTAGCATCGCTGGACAAAGTGAGGAAAAAAAAGGAAGAACCCAGGGATGTGAATTCTCAGCTCAAGCCATACAGATGACCTGAAAGTTTTTAAGTGTGCTGTGGGTCGGAATCTTCTCTCCAGTACCCACAGGGCTGAAATTGCAGAAAATCAAACACAAGCCCTCATCACATGATTGGCTGAACTACAGCAGCCCTTGAGCTCTGAGCCTCACTGGTTATCTACCATTAAAGCGAGGGCACTGGGTAAGAAAGGATGGCATCCTGCAAGTTGGGATGGGGACGTGTGGGAAGACCCTGATGAGCCTGGGGACATGTAACCCCTAAATTCCAATGAGTGTGGCTTGCCAGAAATGAACTCCCCACCTCCAACCCCAGAGACAGCAGCCCTTCCACCTCTGCCTGAGGGGCACTGCCTAAGGAAACAGTAATGGCTTCCCCTGCGGAAGGGACTGAGCAAGACCACGCTGATTCTCCTCAGGACCCACTCACCACCTGTCTTTGATTCTAGACCTATAACTAGACTCAAGGTCTGGCAGGTCCCTAAGGGTGAAGTAGAAAGTGTGACCCATGAGGAGGTGCGTTACAGTCCTCAAGAACTACCTGAGTTTTCTAATTCACACAAGCAGAAATCTGGAGAACACATATGGGAACAGATATTAAGAGTGTGGGATACTAGTGGAAGAAATGTAAGGTTGGATCAGGCCTAATTTATTGATATGGGCCCACCAGGCAGAGAGTCTGCATTTACTGCTACAGCTTGGGGAGTTAGGAAAGGTACGAACTGTTCGTTTGCTTGGTTGGCTGAAATATTGATCAAGAGATGGCACACTGTGAGTGAGTTAGAGATGCCTGATCTCCCCTGGTTAGCTGAACAGAAAGGGATTCAAAGGCTTAGGGAGACTGGATTGCTAGAGTGGATTTGTCATGTAAAACCTATTCACCCGCCACTGGGAAGCCCCAGAGGACATACCTTTCACCAATACCTTGAGAAACAGATTTGGGAGGGGAGCTCTAGCATCCCTGAAAAGCTCTATGATGCTCTCCTCTGTAGACCAGACCTTCTAGTGGGAACTACAGTCAATCAAGTGGAAAACTTAAATGCAATGGGACTAATTGGATCCCAGGGTGGCAGGGGCCAAGAGGTGGTAATTAACTGACAAATGCAAGGCGGGTGTAGTTACCATAATGGATAGCAGAGGCAAAACAACAATCAGAATAGTCTGACTTGGTGTAGACATATGGTGTTGGCTAGTTAATCATGGTGTTCCCAGAAGTCAAATAGATGGGAAGCCTACTAAATTCTTACTTGGCCTGTATAAGCAGAAAACTTCTAGGTCGAGTGAACAAAAGTCTAACTCAAATCATAAAAACAGTCATGGGCCCTCAATCAATTTCCAGACTTGCCAGTTTACAAACCCAGAACCCCTTAAATGAGGGGTGTCCGGGTTCCCCTTGAAGATGGATGTTGGTACCCTACCAAAAATTTATACTATTAATCTTTCTCCCATCCTTCCCCAGAGGGACCTATGGCCTTTTACCAGACAGTGCATTGGGGAAAGATAAATAATCAGACCTTTTGGGGACTACTGGACACTGGATGTCAACTGACACTGATTCCAGGAGACTCGAAACATCACAGTGGCCCTCCAGTTAGAATAGGGGCTTATGGAGGTCAAGCGATTAATGGAGTCTCAGCCCAGGTCCAACTTACTGTGGGTCCAGTGGGTCCCTGAACCCATCCTGTGGTTATTTACCCAGTTCCAGAATGCATAATTGTAATAGACATACTTAGCAACTGGCAGAATCCCCACATTGGTTCCCTGACCTATGGAATGAGGACTATTATGGTGGGAAAGGACTATTATGTGGCTAACATGGAAGCTATTAGAGTTGCCTCTACCTAGGAAAATAGTAAATCAAAAACAATACCACATCCCTGGAGGGACCACAGAAGTTAGTGCTATCATAGAGAACTTGAAAGAGGCAGGAGTGGTGATTCCCACCACATCCCCATTCAAATCTCCTATTTGGCCTGTGAAAAAGATAGATGGATCCTAGAGAACGACAGTGGGTTAATGTAAGCTTAACCAAATGGTGACCCCAACTGCAGCTGCTGAACCAGATGTGGTTCCATTACTTGAGCAAATTAACACATCTCTGGGTACCTGCTATGCAGCTATTGATCTGGCAAATGCATTTTCTCCATCCCTGTCATAAAGCCCACCAGAATCAGTTTGCTTTTAGCTGGTAAGGCCAGCAATACACCTTCACTGTCCTGCCTAGACATATATCAACTCTCCACCTCTGTCACAATTTAGCTGGCAGGGATCTTGATTGCCTTTCCCTTCCACAAAACATTACACTGGTCCATTTATGACACAACGCTGACTGGACCTAGTGAGCATGAAGTAGCAACTACTCTGGACTTATTGGTAAGATATTCGCATGTCAGAGGACAGTAAGTAAATCTAAAGTTCGGGGGCTTTCTACCTCAGTTAAATTTCTAGGGGTTCAATGGTATGGGGCATGTAGAGATATCCCTTCTAAGGTGAAGGATAAATTGTTGCATCTGGCCCCTCCTACAACCAAGAAAGAGGCACAGCACCTAGTGGGTCTATTTGGATTTTGGAGGCATCACATTCCTCATTTGGGTGTCTTACTCCAACCCACCTACTGAGTGACCCCAAAAGCTGCAAGTTTTGTGGGTTTCAGAATAAGAGAAGTCTCTGCAACAGGTCCAGCCTGCTGAGCAAGCTGCTTTGCCCCTTGGGCCATATGATCCAGCAGACCTAGTGATACTTGAGGTGTCAGGGGCAGATAGGGATGCTGTCTGGAGCCTTTGGCAGGCCCCTATAGGAGATCCTTAGGATTCTGAAGCTAGGCCCTGCCATCTTCTGCAGATAACTACTCTCTTTTTGAGAAATAGCTCTTAGCCTGCTACTGGCCCTTAGCAGAAATTCACTACGGGCCATCAAGTTACCATGTGACCTGAGCTGCCCATCATGAACTGGGTGTTATCTGACACAGCAAGTCAAAGGTTGGGCGTGCACAGCAGCAATCGATCATCAAATGGAAACAGTATGCACATGGTCGGTCCTCAGCAAGTCCTGAAGGCACAAGTTACATGAAGAAGCAGCCCAAATCCCACAGTTCCCACTCCTGCTACACTGCCTTCTGTTACCCAGCCTGCACTTAGGGCTTCATGGGGTGTACCCTATGATCAGTTGACAGAGGAAGAGAAGGCTAGGGCCTGATTTACAGATGGTTCTGCGTGATATGCAGGCACCATCTGAAAGCGGACAGCTTCGGCACTATAGCCCCTTTCTGGGACGCCCCTAAAGGACGGTGGTGAAGGGAAATTGTCTCAATGAGCAGAACTTAGGGCAGTACTCCTGGCTGTGCACTTTGCCTGGAAGGACTAATGGCCAGATGTATGATTATATGCCAATTTATGGGCTGTAGCCAGTGATTTGGCCAGATGGTCAGGGACTTGGAAGGAACACGATTGGAAAACTGGTGACAAGGAAATTTGGAGAAGAGGTACATGGACAGACCTCTCTGAATGGGCAAAAGATGTGAAGATACTAGTTTCCCATGTGAATGCCCATCAAAGGGTGACTTCAGCAGAGGAAGAATTTAATAGTCAGGTGGACAGGATGATCTGTTCTGTGGATACCAGTCAAACTCTTTCCCCAGCCACCTGTCATTGCTCAATGGGCTCAGGAACAAAGTGGTTATGGTGACAGGGATGGAGGTTAAACATGAGGTTCACAACATGGAATTCCACTCACCAAGACTGACCTGGCTACGGCCACTACTGAGTGTCCAGTCTGCCAGTAGCAAAGACCAACACTGAGTCCCCAATATGGCAGCATTCCCTAGGGGTGATCAGCCAGCTACCTGGTGGTAGGTTGATTAGACTGGACCACTTCTATCATGGAAGAGGCAATGTTTTGTTCTTACTGGAATAGACACTTTGGATTTGCCCTCCCTGTATGAAATGCTTCTGCCAAAACTACCATCCATGGGCTCATGGAATGCCTTACTCACCATCACGGTGTTCCACACAGAATTGCTTCTGCCTAAGGAACTTACTTCACAGCCAAAGAAGTGTGGTAACGGGCGCAGGCTCATGGAATCCACTGGTCTTACCATGTTTCCCATCATCCTGAAGCAGCCAGTCTGATAGAATGGCAGAATGGCCTTTTGAAGTCACAGTTACAATGCCAGCTAGGTGACAATACCCTGCTGGGCTAGGGCAAGGTTTTTCAGAAGGCTGTTAATGCTCTAAATCAGCACCTAATATATGGTACTGTTTTCCCCATAGCCAGGTTTCATGGGTCCAGGAATCAAGGGGTGGAAACAGAAGCGGCACCACTTCCTATTACCCCTAGTGGCCCACTAGCAAAACTTTTGCTTCCTGTTCCCATGACTTTACGCCCTGCTGGCCTAGAGGTCTTAGTTAGAGGGAGGAATGCTTCCACCAGGAGACAAAACAATGATCTCACTGAACTAGAAGTTCAGGCTGCCCCTGGCCACTTTGGGCTCCTCATGCCTCTGAGTCAACAGGCTAAGAAAGGAGTCATGATGTTGGCTGGGGTGATTGACCCAGACTACCAAGGGGAAGTTGGACTATTATTCCATCATGGAGCTAAGAAAGATTATGTCTGGAATACAGGAGATCTCTTAGGGTGTCTCTTAGTACTACCATGCCCTGTGATTAAGGTCAATGGGAAATTACAACAACCCAATCCAGGCAAGACTACAAATGGCCCAGACTTTTCAGGGATGAAGGTTTGAGTCACCCTGCTGGGTAAAGAACCACGACCAGCTGAGGTGCTCACTGAAGACAAAGGGAATACAGAATGGGTAGTAGAAGAAGGAAGTTATAGATACCAGCTACGACCACATGACCAGTTGCAGAAACGAGGACTGTAATTATCCTCCCTATTTTGTTAAGAATACGTCTGTGTGTATATATTTTTATATTTACTGTACGTATGTTAAGCGATTACCTTTGGTTTTATTCCTCTTATTCTCATCATTAACATAAGACTTATTGACTTTATATTAGTATTTAAATATTGTTAACTCTACATGTTAGTATTTGTATTTTAATCATGGGGTTCAGAAGAGTAAACATCACCTAAGGACTTTACCTCCTCTTCTGGGAAAGGGATTAATGCATTTTCGGTTGTACGCAGGATAGTTGCATCGTGTTAGGCAGAACTATTACATTGTTCTTGTCCCATTTGAAGATTAACTATGGTTTAAGGTGATAAGTATGAACACCAAGTTGACAAAAGGTGAACTTTTGATGGTTAATTTTAGGTGTCAACTTGACTAGATTAAGGAATACATAGAAACCCAGTAAAGCATTATTTTGGGGTATGTCTATGAGAGTGTCTCCAGAGGAGATAAGTATGTAAGTAAGCCTCAGTGGACTGGGTGGGAAAGATTTGCCTTCAGTGTGGGTAGGCACCATCAATCCACTGGAGGCTTGGAGAAAACAAAATGAAGGAAAACACATATCTCTTGCTCTGTTCCACTGGAGCTAGGATACGCTCTTCTGACTGTGGACAGCTGGACTTGAAACTCTTCAGCCTTTGGGTTCCACGACTTATACCAGCAGCACCATGGCTCTCAGGCCTTTGGCTTTAGGCTGAGAATCACACCATTGGCTTCCCTGGTTCTGAGGCTTCTGGACTTGGACTGAGCCATGCTACCAGCGTCCAGTTTGCAGACCGCCTGTGGTGGGACTCCTCAGCCTTCACAATCGCGTGAGCCAATTCCCCTAATAAATCCCCTCTCATATGTTTATATAATCCTATTGGTTTGGTCTTTCTGGAGAACCCTGACTAATACACATGGCTCCTATTTTAAGTAGAAGACATTCTGCAGCCAGGAGCCAAATTCATGAAGAAAACTTGGCAAGGGGAAGAGCAGGAATGAGATACCAACTAAATTGGTACCAAAGCCACCTTATATGTTAAAACTATATCACTCTTCTAGAGAAAAAGAAATCATAATGCCTTTTTCTTGCAAGGTTTTCTACCCTTATGATTTGATTGATTGATTGATTGACTTTTTTGGTGGTTGGCCAGTATAGGGATCCAAAACAGTGACCATGGTGTTACAAGGCTGAGCTCTAACCAGCTGAGCTAACTGGCCAGCCCTAGCCTCGTAATTTTAAAGTGTCCAATAAAAATCTCACAATTGCCTCCAAACCTCATTGAGGTAAATTTTACCAAGGCACAAGAAAAAGGAGTCTATTTTTCCCAAATCATATAACATGTCACTAGCAAATCCAAAACCAAAGTTCTACTTCATAAATTATGTGACCTGCCAAATGAGCTTCCACAAGGAACACCGAAATCTGAGGAAAGGAGACATCTGCCATTGTAATCTTGGCTACACTGTCCGTTCAGTATCTGGCAGTACACTGGGGTCCCTTTGGTCTAAGATGTCCCCACACCTGTAATAGTGATTAGAAGCCAGATAACTTCTCATGAACTGAAGTTTTCCTCGGCCAATAGATTGTTCCTCACTTAAATCTCTCCTAAAAGCTGAATCTCCCACTCTCTTTCCCCTGTTTCTAGTTCCTGCCATTCATGTGTTTAGAGACAAGTATATATTAGTAGGTATTGTATTTTCTCTTTTCTTTTAAAGACAAGCAAGAATTCCCTAGCACTCAAATTTTGGCACTTTGGGGTTTTAGGTCACACTAGATCATACTTAGCTCCTGCTGCCACAGTTTGTCACTAAAGTATCTGGTCGAAAGGTGAAAACCCATGTCCATGCCCTGTCTGTTGACACCAAGCCCTATACACTTGAAGGTACAGTGAGTTACAAGGCAATTTCTGGGTGAAGTTTGCCCCCTGCTGGTCAGATTAAAAACAACATCCTTGTTCTGATTCAAACTCTGAAAGAGCACTTATCGCAAGGAAAAAAAGGTCGAAATACAGGGTGAGCATCTCTAATCCAAAAATCCAAAATCTGAAACTTTTGGGGCATTGACATGACACTCAAAGGAAATGCTCATTGTAGGATTCTGAATTTTCAGATTAGAGAGCTTAACCCCCTGCAAATAATCCAAAATCTGAAAAAATCCAAAATCCAAAACACTTCTGGTCCCAAACTATTCAGATAAGGGTTACTCAACCTTTATACAGAAACACTTTTAGTAGCTAAACCCAGTTATGGGCACGTGTTAAATGTATGTGTATGTCTGCTATCAAGAAAAAGCAGCAGAGACTTTAGAACTCTAGATATTAGGTATCTCAAATGAATGTTATTTTATTCAGGAAACTTTACTGGATCACTAATTATCTATTAGGCATGAGTAGGAGGTGCTGGGAACTGGGGATCTTTTGCTCAGGATTTTACAATCTGGTGGGAGAAAAGACCATGATAGAAATAACACTAATACCTCCATAAACTCATATACTGCAGGGCCTGAAAGACTCCACCACCATCTACACTGTGCAGCTGCTAGATGAGGAAATGGAGAGCAGGAGTCGTTAAAGGGACTAACGAAAGCACCAAAGCTAGCTGGATGCAGAGCTGGAACTAGAAACTAAGGTTCACACGCAATCCCTTAGTTTGTGCTGCTAGTTCTACTATGCCCCGAACTTAAGACAAGTGAGGTAGGTGTAAGCAGCATGTCATGGAAGCACAAAGGACGAAACCAACCATTCTAGTGGTGGGAATCTGAAAGGCTTCCTAGACGACTTGCCAATTGAGAGACAAGTGAGCTTACAACAGACAGTAAAGCCATAGGAAGATGCTTCCCACTGGAGGAAACAACCTGAATAAAGGTCAGAGGCATGAAGGGGCCAGGTGTGCTCAGAACAGCGGGGGACCTGGTGTTGCTGAATTACAGACAAGGTGGTGGCTGAAAAAGAGAATGGCATCAGAGCTGGCTGGCTGAGCAACCAGACTTGAGCAAGGATCAACTCTATAAATATATACAATGACATTGTTTATATTTATATCAGGGATCAGGAGGAAACTATGGGGCTAGAAATTAACTTTCACTTTTTTTCCCCTTCAAGGCACTTAAGCTCAGATGTAAAGAAAGATTTCAATGCATAATATGCAACTCACCTCATATCCTGCAGTGTAAACGCAGCACAAAGGAGAGAGAATGGGGTAGAAAAGCAAGCAAGAGGAGCTACTATTCCACTGGACGGTGTGCTATTCCCAAACGTCTGTCACTTTCAGGTGCCACCTTCGTGAATTTTGCTACAACTGTGTACTTTCTAAACCTACATAGTATTTTCTTTATTTGAGTCTTTACTTTTACTTTAATAAATGTATTTAAAAGGAAACTTTATATTCTCAATGAAAGCCAGCATCATCAGCCATAGGGAAGGTAACTGTTAAAAAATAAAACGCCGTTTTAAAAAACTATAAATTTTATTTTATTATAGGTAGATATTGCTGTCTGCCAAAAGTGTGAGCCAACAGCTTAACCTTTGTTAAAAAGGGAGATTAGCAGAAGGGAGATTAGAGAAGTGTTAAACAAATACTACCTAAAAATGGCAACTCTTCCATGGGCATAACAGGAGGGAGAGAAAGCTAACAGAAAAGACAGTATCTTTGTGACTCGACACCAGTCTTGGGGAAACACAGCTATGAGGACGGAGGATGAAGAGTGACCTGCGAGACAGAATGTGGGCACTGACACAAGTAAAAGTTGTGTCCACACGTCAAGGGGCAAAATCAGTGCTTCCGGAAACCTTTCTTTCGATTTTTAATCGCTGAATGGAGTGGGTCTTTTCCTTCTGCTGGAGAGAATTTTCTGCTCTGTGAAGGAGAAACAAGTAAAGATTTCCTTCTAGTCACTAACCCACCATTTTCTCTGCTCCTTGTCCATATCCTGTGGTTCCCCCAAAAGCCCATAATACTCTGAGACTCACCCAAGTGATGAAAAGGTGGCTCAGGCCATTAGCACAGCCCTCTTCCAGCTGCCGGTGTGTGAGGCCCTCAGGGAGAGCCTCCTAGAAGGCTCAGGGCCCATCCTGGTGAACCCCTGGTAAGGAGGAACTGAGGACACCCTAGCACTTCAAAACATGGCCTCTTGTGCAATGAAACCAGGAGAAATTGGCACAGCCACCAGCGACCAGTTCTGATGGGGGAAGCATGGGCCAAGAAGTAAAATCACTGACAAAACCACTGGGCCAGAAAAAACTCAGATAATGTGAGGGGCATCCATTTCATGCGCATATTTATACCTACATATGCTCAATATTAAAACTGCTTTCAGTTACCTCTCAGTAAAGGACTACAAAAAAAGGAAAGAAGTAGGTGTGATGTTCAAATCTTATTTTTGAGAGACCAAACCCATCAAAGAGAGAACAAGGAGATCATCTATGTCGGGAGAATTTTAACCAATGGCTGGCATCTCTAATCATTCCCTTCTGGCTTTCAGCAGCTCACACTGCAAAGCAGCGAGTCCCCCTTAGCAGAGACTAGCTGGCTCAGGGGATACAACTTTTTTCCTTGAAAGTTTTTTTTGTTCAGTAAGATTGCTTCATATGATCAACATCTCATTTCTGGAGGGTCCCAGAGGATTGCAGTAAAGACAGTTTTATTCTAACAGACTCACTCTTGCACAAATAGTATAGTGCACGGCCTTTTCATGAACTTGAGATAAATGCACGCAGCTCTCAGGGTTTGAGAATGGGCATGGCTGTAGAATGAGAGGCACGTTCTATTTATACTAATTAGCTGCATGACCTTGGGCAGCGGGGCAAGGTGACATTTAAGGGCCTTTCTAACTCTAAGATGCTATAACTCAGAGTCACTTAACCTCCCCAGCCTTCATTTTCTCTATCTCCAAACAGAAGCGGCCAGACTCCATGACTCCTCAAGTCTCTCCAGCTCTGTGAATGATCACCCACTCTGCTTCCCCTGATCCTGGCCCCACCCCCATCTGTTCCCGTTAATAACATTCTCTATTCTGACAACCCTCAAGCAGCCCCTTCCTTGCAACTAGTTTATCCAGCCCTAAAATTTCAATCAAGGCAGCGTAATGTGCTGTTTTGGAGATCCCAAAGTCAATACAGCAGGGGGAAAACAAACAAAAACAGAGAGGGAAGAAGGAAAGAAAGGAGGGATCATTAATTTTAGAGACAACAAAGTTAATCCAAACTCTCTTCCTACTTAAGAATTTAAGGCATTTTCCACTTTGGTCCTTTCCTCTCCTTTCTTTGCAGTTGTCAGAACCAGCTTCAGCTTTCCCAATTGCGATGAGAAATTTAACTTTCCCTTTACACTCCTTTCCTCAACAGTTAGCCCGCTCTTCACATTCCCAGTTTTTTTTTTTTTTTTTCCTGTTTGTTTTGACTCTTTCCTGTCCTCTAGCTCCAAGCACTTGGAAAGAGAGTATCTGCCTAGACCTGCTGAACCCTACAAACCTACAAACAGGGGCAACTCAAAAACCAACCCTCCTGTTTGGGTTAGAGCGATTGGGGCTCAATCACTCAGGATCAGACCAGCCAAGCTGCGTGTGCTGAGCTCTGATCTTGGGCCACAATTTAAACAACTAGCTCTAAACCAAGTGGTTCTGAGCATGGGCTCTGGAGTCGGAGGGTGCTGTGTCTTAAATACCCGTGTTCCTTCCAAAACTCATGTTGAAACTCAATCCCCAATGCGACAGTATTAAGACATGGGGCCTTTAGGAGGTGATTAGGCCACAAGGGCTCCACCCTCATGGATGGGATTAGTGCCTTATAAAAGGTCTAGGGGAAACTAGCCGGGCCTTTTTGCCCCTCTGCCTTCTGCCATGTGAGGACACAGCAACAGGTCCACCTTGAAAGCTAAGAGCAACCCTCTCACCAGACACTGAATCTGCTGGTGCCTTGATCTTGGATTTCCCAGTCTCCAGAGCTGTGAGAAATAAATTTCTACCACTTATAAATTACCCAGTCTGTGGTACTTTGTTATAGCAGCAGGAACAGACTAAGACAGAGGGCCTGGGTTCAAATCAGAGTCTCACCATTCACTAGCTGTGTGCTCTTGGGCAAGTCACTTAAACTCTGCAAAACTGGAGATAATACCACACATTCTACTTCACAAGGTCATTCTAAGAATCAAACAAGTTAATTGAGGCAGAGCACTTAGCACAGAACTTGGCACATAGAAAGTGCCCAGTGAACAGTAGCTGCTGCCGCCGTCATTTTTCTCACTCCTGTCTCTATTCCCTCTGTTGCTTATCCTTGCCTGAGATGCAGTCTTTTTCCTCCTTGGTGCTGTCACTGAACCCCAGCCCAGAGATGGGTGCTGAGCTGCCTCATGTTTTCTGCTTCAGGGCCCCATCACTCCCCTTGCGTCCACACACTCCTGCTGCCCCTTGCTCAGCTTGCCTGGGCCACCCCAGCTGGCATGCCCAGCAGCCTGCCCCGCCATCTGACTGCTGACTCCCGCCCCCACACAGCCTCACTTCCAGCTGACCGCTGCTTTCTACAGCAAAGTTCACTTCACCTCCAGGTTTCTCAGCGTGCATGCCTCTCATTTTTTCCACCTCCTGCCTTACTTTTTCTCGGTTCCCTTCCTTCATTTCAGCCACTTCTGTTTATCCCTGTGTAAAATACAAAATTTTCAAATCCTTTCTGAAGGATTCCCCACTTCTGGGAAGCTTCTAGAATTAAGTGAAATTGTTTCTGTGCTCTTTAGCATGCCTAACCCTACACATCATACAACATAGTCTTGTCTAGTGAGGTCTGAATCTTAGCTTGACAGGGTCAGACCACAGAAAACAGCTTAGTAACTACACAAAAGTCATCTCCCCATATTCTTGATTCAAACCCCAATTTTGTTTGGGGTAACAATGAGCCCAAGTAAAAATATGCTATTCCCTAGCCTCTCTCACATCGAGGGAAAGGCAAACACCACATTTCTCACCAATGAGAAAGAGGAAGCACCCCCTGAAAAGCACAATCCTCTCCATCTCCAGAAAACAAATTCTTGCTAAGAAAAAAACCCTTCACTTCCATGTCATTCTCCCTGTGTCCTGCCTGGAAAACAGGTGTGTCCTAGAGGTATAGGAGACATCACATGACCAGGAGGCAGAAGCATGATGACAAAGGCCCCCGTGCCAAGGACAGTGGGGCAGGAAGACGGAAAGAGCTCCACCCCTCCTGGCTGCTGAACCCGGACCTCCGGTTTTCTGAGACAAACTCCTTTCTGTTTAAACCTTTGCTAATGGGGTTTTCTGTTGCTTGCAGATGAATGCAACCCCAACTAATATAGTACACCTAGTGGCAAATGAGAACTCATTCTAGCCAAGAAGGAACACATATCCAATGGAAAAGCCAACCTCACATAATCATAATTAGTTAACCTTAATATACAATTTCTGCTGGTGTATAAGTGCCCTCTGTGCCTATTCAGTAGTTCCCTACTGAAGACCGGAGAGCTCGGCCTGCTACCGAAGACTGGGGAGCTCGGCCTGCTGCCGAAGACCGGGGAGCTCGGCCTGGTACTGAAGTCCGGAGAGCTCGGCCTGCTGCTGAAGACTGCTCTGCAGCTCCCACCGCTCAGGCCACCAAATGGGTAGGACAACCACTGAGTGGTCTTAAGCTGTTCTTTCATTGGCTGTTAAGCAAACTGGAAATAAAGTTGATGGAATATAAACATCAGTTTCTAAAAAAAAAAAAATATATATATATATATGGTCTCAGATGAGAAAGCAACGATTTGAAATGGATATATGAGGAGAGCAATTCTCAGTATAAGAACGAAAGACATCACCAATACCTGCTAGAGAAAAAAGGTGTCATATGTCAAACTCTAGGGAAAAAGACGAGTAGACCCTCTCTATACCTTGTCCAGCCTAAAAAGAGTACATCTCCCTAAAAAGAATGGAGATGAGAAAGCCTGTAAGAAGAGCCTGTTATCGTGATTTATAATAAGAAATCTGTATCTGGTCGTAATCCAAATATATATTTGGTTTCTGGCACACAGCTCCTAAAACCCTCGGAATCTCTGAAGAGGTAAGTGTCTTTTTACATGCTAATGAGATAACTGGTGGCTGGAGGCTCCTGGACAGCCTCAGGATGGAAGGTTGGTTGTCAGAGGAACCAACCACGTGATCGGAGGGTTGGAACTTTGAGTCCCACCCCATCCCTGACCCCTCTGACCACTGGGGAGGAGAGTGGAGGGGGGCTGAAGGTTGAGTTGATCGCCAATGGCCAATGATTTAATTGATCGTGCCTATGTAATGAAGCTTCCATAAAACCCAAAAGGACTAGGTTCTGAGAACTTCCGGGTTGGTGAACAAGAGTGTATCCACGTGACAGGAGGGTGGTGCACCATGACTCCGTGGGAACAGAAGCGTCTATGCTCGGGACCCCTCCAAACCTTGCCCTATGTATCTCTTAATCTGGCTGTACATTTGTATCCTGTAAAATATGCTTTGTAATAAACTAGCAATAGTAAGTACAATGCTTCGCTGAATTCTTTGAGCTACTCTAGCAAACTAATCCAACCCAGGAGTGGGGGTGGGGGTCATGGGAATCCTTAATTTATAGCTGGTCAGTCAAAAGCACAGGTAAAACAACCTGGGGCTTGCAACTGGCATCAGAAGCGAGGGCAGTCTTGTGGGACCGAGCCCTTAACCTGTGGGATCTGATGCTAACTTCAGGTAGACAGGGTCAGAATTGAGTAAAACTGTAGGACATTCAGCTGGTGACAACTGCAAAATTGCCTGGTGTATGGAGAAACCTCCCCTTACCCCTTCTGGTGTCAGAAGTGAGGTATAGAGAGTGTTGAGAGTGAAGCAGACAAAAAGTTAGTTGATTGTCACATTATACAAAGAGGATTCGACATTGGGAGAAGCAGATTTCTTTTTACATCTGCAAGTATCTCAAGATGGTGCCACATCAAAAAGGCATTCAGAAGAAGTGTTACAACGTGTCCCTTGAACCATTGGTCAGACACCTATCAAGACTTCAGTGGCTCCTATTCTCTAAAAAATGGCTTCATGTCTGAAGTTCAAGGCTCTGCCCACCTATCTCCTACTTCCCTACACAAATCCTGGGCTCAGTCTCCAAGCTGTGCTCATTCAACCACGCTACGGCACGTGCATGTGGTCCACACCCGCCCTGTACCTGGAAGGCCTGTACCCACCTCAGTGTTGGTCAACTGTTTTGTTTCAAGGTAATAACTCGTAGACTAAAATGATGTGTTTCAAGCAGCCATCCAGAAAGTATATTTTGGATGTTCACATCTGCTTTTTGAGTTGGAGAAGGCCTTTGAGACCATTAATGCAGAAGAGGCAGAGCCCAAGGGTGCTGAGCTGGTTACATGAGGCTACCTGCACCTCTTCCCCTCTCCTCTCAGCCCAGGGTTCTGTATTTACAGAAAGAAAGCTCAGTCTTCTCAAACTTGCCACACCCAAGGCTGGTATATTTGAGATTTCCCAGAATCATAATGGCCTACAGGTAAAAAAGAGAACTCTGAGATCATCTAGTCCAAACTTCCCAGGGAACCTTGGCCCAAAGAGTGCATGTGACTTGCCCCATGGTCACACGGTGAGCGAGTGACCGAAGGGGACTAGCACACAGGCAGATGTCCTGACTCCTAGTATAGCATGGGGAAAGGGTGGCCCTAAGAAAGGAGGGTGGCTCAGAAATGAGCTCAGGAAACAGCCTCAATGGCAGATGCCTGGTCATAGTTAATGTGCACTTCGAGCACCTCACTCCAGGCTCTGCCCTCACCCTGGCAACAGAGTCACAGGCTCCCAAACCACAGGCGCATGCAGCTAGTGCACTGGTACCTGGCTCCTGGGTTGGCTGCCTGGGAATGTATCCAGTTCTTGGAGGGCACTGCAGGGTTAGAAGGGATGATCATTTCCAATGCCTAATTGAACTTAATGACTAGCCTAATTAAGCCTTTTAATGGCAGGGCTGGCATGGCCTTGGCTCGTGCCCCTAAGTGCAGGCTGCATCCTTCGCACTCTCCTTCTGCTGGTTAGGCAGCTGGCTGGAGCACAGCTCTGCAGATAGGGAGGCCACAGGAGGTGAGGCAGAGCTGAGGTCACACATTCACAACAGCCCTCAGGGAAGATCTGCTGAAGCTCCAACTTGGACAAAGACTCTACATCAGGTGCAAAGGGCCATAAAAACAGACGGCAGCAAGGCACAGAGAATAGCATGACCCCTACAGTCAGATTTACCTGGGTTCAAATCCTGGCTGGCTACTTACTAGCTGTGTGACTTTGAACAAATTATTTAACCTTTCTGAACATCAGTTTTTTCATCTGCATCCGGGAGAATAATAGCACCTACCTATTACTGTTTTGAGGATAAACCAAAACAACTGTGTTTAGCACAGTGCCCTGCACAGAAGTCACAATAAATGATGTGTATATATGTACGTGTTTATTTGTACTACTTATGTGTGCATGTGCATGCTTATGCATACAAGAGGGCTGCGCAAGACATGTGGGCAGTCCACCAAGAGGTTCTGCAGATGGTGCCAGAGGCAGAATCTGCTCCAAAATGAAGCTACAAATTTCCTAAAGACTAGAGCTGTTTTTTTAAAAAATCAGTGGGTTGATAATAGCAAAAATAAAAAAATAAAAATAAAAATAACCTAAATATCCACTAACAGGGGAACAGTGCATCCGTACTGTGGGATTATTATGGAGCAGTTAAAAAAAATAAGGTAACATGTACTAACAGATCTCCATGATGACTTACTATTAAGTAAAAAATGAAAAAAATGTGAGGTACAGAACATACTTAATATGATCCTGTTTATGTAAAAAAAAAAAAAAAAAAACCCATACATTTTGTAAGTACATCTATTGGAGTGTGTAAAAGGTACCAACAAACTCTTCTAGTAGTTACCTAGAGAGATAGCTAGGACTGGAGGAGATGCTCGTTTCAGGAAAATTTAGCTTCATCTGTCTTATTTGAATTTTTATGCCATTAAAGTGTTCTCAGTTTGCTTGTACAACTAAAAAGGACTTTACAAAATAATAGAATCAATAGGGCTGCTTCCACTGAGTTCCCCAGTAACGGAGGGGTTCAAGGCAGACCTCAATCAGCACTTACAGACACCCAGAATTTGACAGGGACTGGATGAGACTGGCTCTAATTGTCTAGTCTTGAGACCCCTATACTACAGAACAGTCCAGAGAAACAAAGGAATATTCCATAGCAGGCTGTGCTTTTTAGATGCTGTTATTTAAGGATACTTCTGCGGGCAGCTCATTTCTTTCCTGACCCTCAGAGACCCTCTGACTTTACAATCCTCAACTCCTGCCCACCCGGTGGCCCCACTAGCTCCAGAGAATGACCAGACCTACTCACTGGAGAATTTTCACTTCTGCAAAACTAGAAACTGTAGAAACTGCCAGAAGTGAGTCTTTGCAGGACATGCAAAGAACCCATTCTAGAACCACTCCTGGTTTTAATTACAACAAAAGTCAAGGGTGATTTAAATTGTTAAGAAGAGCTGAAGGCTGGAGAGGAGGCTGGAAGCAGGCTCTGGGGAGAGGAGGATCGGTGCCTGCACTTGGCAGTCTTGGGGCAGGCCTCCCCACAGGCCAGCCCCTGGGCAACTGGGAAGCTGCTCTGCTGACTCAGGCCCTTAGAAGTACAGCCTTGTCTGCTGTGTGACCTCAGGCCCCAGCTGTACCTTCCCTGGTGTATGTGAATACTTTGTCTCAAGTCACTGCTTTTTCTCCTCCTGCCTTCCAGGGGCATCAGGTACTCACCTGCTCACCTCTACTCCAAGGACAGAACTGACTAGGGCCGCTTGTCAGAAAGACTGCTCCACTTTTCAGAATGGGAAGTAAAGTATCCAAGTGCCACTAAGCATGGTGCTTATGGGGACAGAAGCCATCACC
This sequence comes from Galeopterus variegatus, assembly GCF_000696425.1. Taxonomy (NCBI): domain Eukaryota; kingdom Metazoa; phylum Chordata; class Mammalia; order Dermoptera; family Cynocephalidae; genus Galeopterus; species Galeopterus variegatus. The sequence goes on along the minus strand of NW_007726401.1, from coordinate 590,235 downwards.
TTTGACTGGGAAGCACTCGACAGAAATGCAAGATTCCAATTATTTCATACCTAGTCATAAGTAAATTGGTTTTGTGCCCCTAGATAAGCCATCTGGGGCCCTAAACTGCAATGAATAGAACCTAGAACATCTCTGCTTGCTCTGCACTAAACATCCCTCTATCAACCCAAGTAGAAGTGTGTGAAAGTGCCCCCCCAATCCTCAATGAGAAAAAAGATTGATGCCTGCTTCCTACCTCTCCCTAGGCTATGGGATCTACATATACCATATCTAAAAGCTTTACTTTTCTAAGGGTCATGTTATGGCTATTACATGAATAAAGACTGGGAGTCTGCTTTTTCAACCTGAGAAAATATCACAATTACTGTCTGCTCAAGATTAGTTTTATTGAGATAGGAAACTTTGGAGTACTGTGCAGTCCTTAAAAATGAGGCAGGTCTACCCTATACTGAGATTCAGAAATATCAGCAAGAACTATTGTTATGAGATAAAAGAAAAGTGCAGAGTAGATATGGTACCGTTTGTGTGTGAGGTGGGGGAAAGAATATATTAATCTATGTTTTTTTGTAAATGCATAGAGTACCTTTGAAAAGAAACACAAAAAAACTGGTTAACCAGTGATTGCCTCTGGGGTGGGGGAACGTGGGTGCCTGAGGACATAGGGAAGGGAGAGAGAAACTCGCCTTTCATGTCCTACCTTCTGTATCTTCTGAAGTCTATGCTATGTATATTCCTTGTTTATTTAAAAATAAATAAATAAAATTAAAATTCACCGAGTATTCTAATGTCTCAAAAGATGACATGAAGTTATCCAATGACCAAACTACAGGATTTGTACTATCTCCACATCCTACTCTCTCTCTCTCTCTCACAGTCTTCCTGAAATGATCCACCTTTCTCAGCTTAGTTGCACTTGAGCTTCAGGGTCAAACAGATTTTACTCCACAAAAAGGCAACACACTGTGACAAAAAGGGGCTCTGTCTAACAAAGCTAGCCCTGGGTGCTTGTGCTGGCCAAGGAACAGTGTTCTGCTGACACATCCACAGGATGAACAAATGCCTGCCTTCACCTACACCCACGAAGAGTCACTTTCAGTAAGTACCTCACATTGCTGCGCACACTTCAGGGGCTGGGCAGGAAAGGACAGCTCAGTTAAGTGCTTTGCAGACAACCTGTCCTGCCATTATCCATTATCTCATTCCTCCCTACCTACCAGCTACCAATGCAAATGAAATCTACCAAAATAATACAAGTGTTTGAAGGTAGGAAAGGCCTAAGGATAGAATAAGTTTGACATATCTCTTGCTTTTCCCTACTTCAGTAAGGATACTTATTTTTCAAAGTTATTTCAAGGTACACTGTCTGCATGTTATTTACTTCATCTTCAGATCCTACTGAATGTATAATTTCCATCAATAAAAAATGCAATTAAATTCCAATTTTTAAAAATAACTGTGGATCCTCTAAGTTCATTCAAATAAAAACTTCTCTAGTTCTTCCTCTACCATCTTTCTGCCCAGGCTCTGAACATACATTGAAAGCAAAGCAAAAAATTACTCATTGGGGAGCCTACACAGAACAAACATTTATAAGGTGAACATTAAAAAGACATGGTGTTGCTTGGCCCTAAAACCATCTTTTCTGAATTTACCAAGTCTCAGAAGCCACAAGGAGGAAAAGCATATATGCAGGCAAAGCACATGATGATGAAGTTGAAACAGAGGTCCTAGCAGGGAGTTCACGTGAGCATCTGTAACAGCCACAGACCTAGGCATATGGCTCCTGAGCCCAGCCGCTGGAAATGGGTACACAATTGGCTACCGAGGACCTTACCTTCTCAACCATCTCACATGCAACTGCCCTGTCTGATTTCATCAAATCTGCCAAAGCAGCTGGGGTGCTGGAGTGGGGAGCAAGCATTAGCTCTTTCCTCATTCTCTTTCTTTCTGTTTGTTTGTTTTTGTTTTTATTTTTTCCTGAACTGTTTTGAGAGCTCCAGCTGCCTTTGCATTACTAGTAACTAGTTACTATGTAAGAGATTTTTATCTATGCTGTTTGCATCTGGATCAGTAAGCAAAATTGTGTTCATTGATGAAAATCTGAAGGTCAAGGATTAAGTTCTTTTACTTCACTGGGATTCAGGCATAGCTGGTCTGGAGTTCTGTAAGAAACGTCCAAAATTTATTCATTGATCAAATATGTACTGAGCACTTATATGTGCCAATCAATATAGACCCAGTGTCACCTTCAGATGCTGCTCCCCACTCCAGCACCCCAGTTGCTTTGGCTGCTCCAGCCATGGCTAAACTAGTCCCAGGTGTGGCTGGAACTGCAGCTTTGGAAAACACAAGCGGGAAGTCTTGGCACTGTCCACGTGGTGTTAGGTCTGCAGGCTTGTAGAATGCAAGAGCTATGGAGGCTTGGGAGCCTCCATCACAGTTTCAAAAGATGTATACAAAAGCCTGGGGACCCAGGAAGAGATCTGTCACAGGGGTGGAGTCACTGCAGACAGCTTTCACTAGAGCAATGCCGAGTGGAAATGTGGGGTCAGAGTTGCAGCACAGAAACCCCATCAGTGCCATGTCTAGTGGAGCCATGAAAGCGGGACTGCCATGGAAACACCAGACCTGTGGAGCTACCAGAATGGAATGCCAGCCTGGGACAGCTGAAGCATCACCTGAGACCAGGAAAGCCATAGAAGTGGAGCTGTCTGAGGACTTGGGAACCCAACCCCCACACCAGTGTGCAGAGGACGTTGAACATGGAGTCAAGTTACCTGATTTGCCGGCTTTGAGATTTAATGCCTGCTCTACTGGCTTTTGAACTTGTTTGGGACCTGTTTCTCCTTTTTTTGGCCTATTTTTCCCCTTTGGAATGGGAATATGTACCCTATTTTGTTCCACCATTGAATCTTGGAAGTAGATAACTTGTACTGATTTCACAGATGGGACACTGAACTATGGACTTTTGAGTTGAAACAAGTTTAAGACTTTGGGGATGAAATGAATGTATTTGCATGTGAAAAAAGATGAGTTTTGGGGGGCCAGGGGGTGGAATGTAGTTGATTGAATTATATCCCCCCCAAACTCACTGAAGCTTGAATTGTGTCCCCCAACTTTATGTATTAGAATCTTAGCCCCCACTGTGACTGTTAAGAGGGTAGGAAATCCTATAATGGTAATTGAAAGGTGGAGCCTTAAATAGGTGATTAGATTATAGGACCATGCCACAGTGAATTGATTAAAAACGGTGGTCAAGGGCATGCTTCTGAGGGCTTTAAAAGAAGAGGAGAGTCTGTCTCTTTCTCTCTCTGCTTCCACCATCTTGCAATGGGAGATCCCTGGGTCACTGTCACCACTAGATGGACTTTGGACTTCCCAGCCTCAGAAACTGTAAGCAATAAATGTTGTTTTTCTTTATAATTACCCAGTTCCGTATATTTTGTTATAAGCAACACAAAACGGACTGATACAACAACCCTTAATGAAATCGTAGCTCTAGGCAACTATGATCAATGGATGCTGCAACCATCAGGAGAAAGTTCAATGGGTGCTGTAAAATGGAGGCTCACCCCACTCATCAATCACATGCTCACTTAACGTGGAATAACTGGACACCTGTGCCTTGTCACACCTGTGCCTTCAGATGTGCTGCAACGGATGTACACAGCACCACCTACAAGGTCTTCCTGCCAAAACAGCAGTCCTGAATTGAATTACCAGTTAAATCTAGATGTAACTATTTAACAGGGAACACAGGGGAATAGAAAAACAAGTTAAACACCATGACTAGGAAGCAATGGGCAAATCCACATTGTAGGACACTTTACAGGGCAAGTTTCTTACCCTCCCCTGCAAAATCAGTAACACAGAGGGGGGACAGGCAGGGGGAGGGGGACAGTATTGTGGAACAAAAAAGACTAAAGACATATAACAACGACATATAATGTATGGACCTTGATTTGCCTTTTTCACAATCCAACTATAAAAAGACATCTTTGAGACAATGAAAGTAACTGAATATGATCTGGATATTGGATGATATTAAGGAATTATTATTAATTTTGATAGGCATGATAATGACATGATGGTTAATAAACAAAATCAGTCCTTAGCAGTTAACAAAAATTATCTCCAGCAAGAGAGGAAGGAGGGAGGGAATCAGTGACATTCTTTATATACTGTCAAGTTCCTCTGCTCATTCCTGGCCTCATAAAGGATAAAGGATTTTCCCATCCAAATGTACCCTTCTTAAGACTAAATAACTATGTTCCCTTACATATGTCTAACCCAGTACTTCCCCATCTTTTTTCAAGACATGAAGCACTTAAAAACAACATTTGAGTGGCAAACTGAAGTGGACAGAAGACATCTCGTTGCCACAGGGGACCAGCCTAGGGGTCTTGGTAGCGCTACACCTGGCCTGTGGGGCCCAAGGACAGAGCACACTCACATCTGGGCACACCTGCACTCAGTGTACCACACGGCACACTCCAGCTAACCTACCCTCTGTGACACCTTTCTGATAAACTGACTCGTGTGGGGATGGACAGCCTGTAACAGAGCTGGTTTAAGAGGACAAAGCACGTGTTTGCACCTGTACTTACAGATGCAGGAGCCCCTGGCTCTGTGAGGTTTTACCTTTCACACTTTTGTAGCCTAATAAGAATGAACTACTCACTGCTAACAGGAAGGTAAAGAGACTCTGGTATGGCAATGACACAGAGAGAGGACAAAAGCCCTTTAGTATTCTTGGAACATCTATGCCATTAAAAGAGAGAGAGAGAGAGAGAAGGAGGAGGGAAGGGGGTAACCTCGGGACCAGCACACAGCAGTTCTACCGCCATCTTGATGTCCTTGACGCGTGCAGATGGTGTGGAAGTGGTTGGCACCAGAACAGCCCCTGAGAAGGAATGAGCGGCCAATGGAGATTTATGTGAGGAGAGTGAGATGGACAAGGTAAAATTGTCAGGAGGAGTTGTTAGAAAGTAAAATATATTGTGACAATTCCACTCCTGCCGTTCATCAATAAACTGACAGATCATTTAGTGTCAATTAGGAGTGATAGATGGACAAGTCCCCATGATCCTGGGCCAAAATTAATGGCTGGGAGGGAGAGGGTGATTGAAAATGACGGCTGACATTGAGAGCAAAGTCCTGAAAGTCCCTGAGGGGCCATTACTTGCCTCATTCCCTTGCAGATCAATGCAGGGACAAACCCCCAAACAGACACTTTGAGACAAAACTTCATCAGACTACCTTTTCTTCCTCTCTTTCCCAATTCTGGGTCCCTCTCATTCAGCTCTATTCCCCACGGCCAAGACAGTGACCCACCAACTATGAATGTCCCAACTCAGGCAACATCAGAGCCAAGGACAGCTAGCTTGATGATGGAATCTTTGGCATAGCTATGATTTTGGTGCCAGGAGAAGGGACCGGCAGTGATCTAAAGTCCCAGCCCTTTCTCGTGGCTCCAGGGTAAGTATTTGAGTTCCGGCACCCAGCATCTCTAGCCGGTGAGATGGCTGACACACGCTCTGTTCTCTGCCTTGGGTAGTGTGATACAAATAAAGCAGAGGTATCCCTGAGACACTTATTCCTGAGCTACGAGCTCCTCAGTCAGAGCCATAAACCGCTCTTCTACTTCCCACTGGTGACAACACAGCTAGAGAACTCTACACCTCACTTTCTTCCTACCTTCCTTGTTCGGGGACAACTGAATGGAACCTACCCAATAGAGTTGTGACACACAAAGTGCTGCTATGGACTGAAGGTTTGCATCCCCTCCAAACTCTTATTTGAAACCTTCATCCCCGTTGTGATGGTATTTGGAGGAGGGACCTTTGGGAGCTGATTAGGTTTAGATGAAGACATGAGAGTGGAGCCCCCATGATGGGGGAGAGGAAGAGACATGAGATCTCTCTCCCTGCATGCATGTTCCAAGGAAAGACCACGTGAAGACATGACCAGGAAAATGGACCTCACCAAGAACCCGACCATAATGGCATCCTGATCTAGGACTTCCAGCTTCCAGAATCATTCAGAAATAAATGCTTGTTGTTTAAGCCTCCCAGTATATGGCAATTTGATATAGCAGCCAAATTAGACAGGTGCCTAGCACAGTGCCATTTATTATTATCATCCGAAAAGAATTTAAGATGAGTACACTATTTTCCGGTGTGAATTTTCTGCTCAACCACACTGACATTAGGTTACCCCCCTCAACACCAAATCTTAAAAACAAAATGCTGTCCTCATGATCCTCTATGCCTATCAAAATCCACCCAGCAGGACCACCATCTCCTCCACAAGGTACTCCTTGACCACGGAGTTTGCTCTCTCCTCCAGCATCACATGGGCAGTGCTGCCCATCCCATTTGTTTCTCACTTATGATGTGCTCCCTCTGCTGATGTGCTCCTTCTGCTGCTCCTGATTTTTGTGAATGAAAATGCCTGATCTCCTCAATTAGAATTTGTGCTTGCACAGGACAAGAAGCACATCTTCCACTCTACTCCCTAGAATGCCATGCAAATAGTAGGAGCTATTGTTCCCAACATTAATAGGGAAGGTCCTTGATGTAGCTCAAAAATCGCCTCTCTTACCCCTTGTCAGCCTCCTCTCCTCTTTGTTGCAAATCTGTCCTACTTGCTTCCAGATGCCAGCTCTCCTTTACCTCAACATCTCAATAGTTAGTTTGCTTTCCCACCTGGGAAAAAAAAAAAAAAAAGAGGCCAACCCAAAAATTAAATTCTACTAATTCCCTATTCCCCTCAACCTGTCTCGATAATTTACCCAGCCTTTCCAAGCTCCCTCCTGTCTTGGAGGAAAAATATATCCCCCTCTTCCTGTCCACGGTTAATCAGTCTCTCTTGGAAGGCATTACCCCATCCCTCCAGGATCCTTCTCTATCTATTATTACCCTATTTCATCTGTAATCACTCTTTCCTCACATATTGCAGATATGATTCTCAACCCAGACTTCCCCTTCCAAACACTGGCCCCTTTCTCTCCTTTCTTTCTCAGAGCGGTAGCCTACATTACTATCCCCATTTCATCACTTCCCACTTCCTCTTCAACCTACTGCAATCTGGCCTCCGCCCAATGCAAATCACTGTAACTACATCCTCAAAGGCCTCTAGAAATCTCCAAACAGTCAAATCCAAGTTTCTATCCTTGTCTTCTATTTTTGTAGATGACTCAAATTGTGTCTCTTTTTTGACCTCTCTTCTGGATTTCTGGATTGTGGGAATTATCTACATGTAGCGTCACTGGCCCCTAAATCAGGTCTCTCCTCCTGCATTCCCCATCTTACAGAACCACTACCCAACCAGTCACCTTAGCTAGCATCTTGCAAGGACCTTCAACTTGTCCTCTGCCCTGCATCCAACCAATGGCACTTCCATTAACTCCACCTCCAAAATGTCTCCAAATTTCCTCTTCTTTCCATCCTTGCACTGCTGCCTTAGTTCAGAATCTCATCATCTTTCACACCAAGTATTACTTCTCAACAGTCTTCCAACATTCCAGATCTCCACTTTCCACAGTAGTAACAAAGTGATCCTTCTAAAATACTGACCTGGTCATTCATTCTTTCCAATAAGTAGTCACTGAGTACTTATTATGAACTAGGCACTGCTTGAGGTACTGGGTGTATGTAAATAGGAGAGTGTGTCTCCTCTCATGGAGCTTACATTACAGTAGGCAGAAAAAGATGATCTGTATGTGAACTAGGCACTGCTTGAGGTACTGGGTGTATGTAAATAGGAGAGTGTGTCTCCTCTCATGGAACTTACATTACAGTAGGCAGAAAAAGATGATCTGTATGTATGTATCATGCATGCATGTGCATCAAGTGGTGGTAAATAAAGCAGGTGATGGGGAATACACAGTGATGGGGGGTGCTACTTTCCATAAAGTGAGGTCAAATAGGACCTTGTAAGCCATAGTAAGGACTTTGGGTTTTACTCTGAGTGGGTGGAATGCTGGAGGGTTCTAAGAAACAAGTGAACTGTTCTCATCTATGAGATAGCACTGAGGGAGGCAAAGGTGTAAATGGGGAGACCAGTCAGGAGGCTCTCACGTGAGTCAATGCTAGAAATGATGGTCGTTGAAGCTGAGCACTGACAGTGCAGACAACAGACATATTTCAACCGCAGACCTAACATGGTTTGTGGATGGATTGAATGAGTCAAGATAAAAAGAGAAGTCCAAGATGATTCCAAAGTTTATGGTCTGAGTAACTAGGAAGAGGAAGCTGTCATTCACTGATATCTGGGGAAAACTTTGGAGGTGCAGGTTAGGGAAGGAAAAGAAATAAAGAGCACAATTTGCACGTTAGGTTTGAGTGCATAGTCAAGTGGAGAGATCAGGTAGACAACTGGATGTTGGGGATACGTGGGCTTGGGATATAAGTTTTGGAGTCATCAGAGCACACACGATAGTTAAACCTCAGACTGGGTTGAGATCATGCAGACTGAGTGTCGACAGACAAGAGGGAAAGTTCTAGGATGAGCCCTGGGCACGCCAACATTTAGGAGGATCAGAACCAGGCCACAAGGAAACAAGCAAGTGAATATGTCAGAAAGTAACACATGAAAAGGAAAAGCATCCCTCTCCAAGAGGAAACTGATTTGATCTGCAAAAATATTTAATATTTTCATTGAGGAATAAACACTTGAGATAATCTTTTGTCCTCTAAGAAGCAGACATAGGATTTCAAAATAAATTCCAGATATTACAAGCACTAAAATCCCCTAATAACTTAGAAAAATGGGGCTCCTCCATAAGATTCTCACTAGTATATGAAATGCCACTAGTGACATTTCAAAGTCACCTTCTTGTTTTTGGTTAACACTAAAAATTAGTGTTATGTTCTATAAAGAAAACAATATCGTACTTCATATCATATGAACAGATGGAAAGTTACAGTGAGCAGAATAACGAGTCTAAAAATAGACTCAGGTAAGATTTAAAATGTGATAAAGGTGGTTTCGCGAATCATTAGGGAAAGATGGATTTTTTTAATAAATGGTGCTGGGACACCAGCCATTTAGAAAAATATAAAATTGAATCCATACTTCAGATCACACATCAGAATAAATTCCACATGGATTAGAGATCTAAATTTTAAAAATGAAAGGGTGTGGCTGTGTTCTAACAAAACTTTATTTATAAAAACAGGCAGCTGGCCTGTGGGCCATAGCTTGCTGACTCCTAGCATATAGAAACAAAGAAAGAGAAATTTTAAATTTTATATATGCATGTTTATTTTTGCTAAAAGAAGCATAGAAAGGACAAACCAGAAACTAGTAGATTACCTATATAAGAAGATGGGAATGAGGTAGCGGGGAAGGGTGGGAGCAAGACACCTCTACGCATATCTTTCTATACAATTTTAACTTTTTTTTTTTCCTTTTTGTCTTTTTTCGTGTCCAGCAACGGATCGCAACCCTCAGTNTCGCAACCCTCAGTGTTGCGCCCGTACCGGACCGGGACCAGCAACGGGATCGCAACCCTCGATGTCGCGCCCGCACCTCGCTCAGCCAGTGAGCGGGAACCGGTATGTATGTGGGATCCGAACACTCCCAAGCGGCGCACTGTAGAAGTGCGCCACCGGGCCGGCCCTATACAATTTTAACTTTTGATCCATGTAAATGTTTTACATATTCAAAAGTAGATTAAATAAGAAGAATGAAAAACTAAATCTTAAAATTGAACACAAACAAATAAATGAACCTAACAGTATATTAAATAGATAGCTTAAGCTACACGGGAAAGAATTCAAGTAACTTCTGAAGCTTATGATATATCCTAGTGACAAAAAGAACTGCAAAGAAGGAGAACTGCAAGCCTAGGAGGCTTGTTATTGGTAATGACATTAGTGTGGTAATTATGAAACTTTGTGTGTGCTAAAGGATAGAGTATATCTTTTAAAATGTATGTCCTACCTCTGTTCACTAAGAGAGCCTTAAAGCAATGATATCCCAATAGCAATGAGCAGTACATGCCCAGATTTTGAATTCTAAAATCATTTTCCACCAAAAGGAGCCAG